>NW_027104155.1:0-12745 GCF_902728285.1 Clytia hemisphaerica
ATTGGGTTGAAGAGTTGTATTTGTTTAAGCTGTAGACGGGGCTGGAGGAGGTGGATTGAAGAGTTTGAGTTGTAGGCGGTGCTGGAGGAGGTGGATTGGATCGCAGAGTTTGAGTTGCTGACGGTCCTTGCAGATGTAAGCTTCTGCTGGTGCGACCTTATCCCAATTCAATCTGTTTCGGTTAATTGGCCATATGCCTGTTGATTCAAATGCACTCAGCACGTTATTTGCTGACATTGTTTCATAGGTATTTTTGAAATGCCCCCAAACACGTATTTATCGATAACCTTTTTTATGGTCTTGTCAGCATTAAAGATATTTGTATTGGTCGGGCTCAGGCAAATATCGCAGTGTTTGCTATAGCTGTTTTTCATTGGCCCAAATACTCCCACATCAAGGGGTTGTAAAATGTGCGAGGCATGGCTAGGCAAACATAACAGTTCGTTCAGGTTTCTTTCAAAATATTTGGTTAATTCCCAGGTAATATGAGTGCTGTGACCATCAAAGATCCGCAACACAGGGCGTGTAGATGGTAAAACACTTTCAACTCAATATCGGAGGGCATGTGTTGTTATCCAGCCCTTTGCTGTTGACATCGTGTCAGTTCGTGGTGACAGGTCTACAAAATTACAAGCTTTGACATATTTGCCAGGGTACAAAACGGTGGAACTGCACCTGTAGAACAAAAAGACAATGTGTAAATTTGTTATAAAAGTATTTTTATACACTAAGGGACTGTTCATATGGAGGTGCTCCTTATGAAAAGCCCCTAAGCCTTTTAAGCTGGACGCATCATAAGCCCTTTGGATTGTGGGGAGGGTCAAAAGATCCGATTTGTTAGCCCAAAGAACGAAAAATTGCAATATCTTGAACATGTCATGTGAATCAATGAGACATTTGATTAGAAAGTATGCATCCATAACCATACTTCCCCCGATTACAGTCCATCACAATTTTTTTCTAATAGAGGTTTATTGTTTTTCACTGGAATGAATAGGGGAATAGGATTTGCTTACAGATACAAGCTAGAGAAGTCAATTGCTCCTTGGAACTGTTGGTTAGATGGTATTATGCCTCATGGTCTATAATTTTGATATTCGCTCGCCAACATTCAGATAAGAAGACAGTATCTAAAAGCAGACAATATAAATCTGTGGGTTTGCAACTGACAGTTGTAAAAGTCTTGGATACAATGTTTGTGATTGCCAAACTGGAGCAATCAAGATCATTGTTTGGACCTGATCCCTAAAAACCTATGTTATGTTTACCTAAAGTTATGTTCTCCCTGAATAAATCCTCCAAATTTGTGAAACTGCACTTTTTTTTTCCCGAAGAGTTCGTCTAAATTTCTGCAAAAATCAAAAATGAAATTTTGTCATATTCTTGAAAAATAAAAATCTTATAGATAGATAAAGATATAGTCAATTAACTCATTCCAACTTTTTTCAAATACCAATAAAATTGGTCAGGAGATTTGAGCTAACATACGTTTTATTCAAAAGAAGAGGAAGATATTAACTTACCTTGACATGTAGGAGCAGACGTCAGCAATTTGTTTATTGCGAAACCGGCTAGAATGATTGTAAATGGACTCTTGTGTTTTTTCACCAACATCTGTGATTGAATTCAAGACACTAATTAAGGTATGGGGAAATCTTTTTAATCTGATGTAAAATCTCCAGAGCTTTCCGGACATTATTGTTTATTAATTCCAAATATTTTGGATGTTATAATAGAATTAGTATTTCTTCCTTGTTTCCCTTGTTTATAAATAAAATGTCTCTCTTCTCTAGTTCAATAAGACCGCCAAACAATGTTCAAAAAAGAAGAGGGGACATTTGTGTTTTGCCCCTTTTTATATAAGAACGGAATTTCTTAGAACAGTCAATCTTGTGCCCATTATCTTTTCGTCCATAATAGAGCCCTTTAGAAGTTACCAAAACAGATGAATGTATCATAATAAGGATATATGATTTATTTCGAAATACAATAGTTAAATTTTTTAGACAGAAATAATTTCATTAAATTTTTCTTGTAAAGAAATGTTAGAGAGAACAGGAACTTCTTATTTACAACTTTTATTGTTTGATGAATAGTTTTTTGTTCAATCTTTGTGCAAACAAAAGGTTAAGGGGAAAACTTAAATCGATGATATCTCAAGACAGAAAATTGGGATACTTAGGGTCATCCCACTAGTAATAAGTCCCCCTTATCTCTGAGCTACGGACTTCATTTTCCCTTTATTGTACTCGTGAAAAATAGATCTAAAAAAGGTGCCACGGCTTTCTTTCTTTTTACCTTAAACTAAAGTTATGACCCTTTAAAGCAAAAAATCGCCATTATTTTCATGTTTTTTGTCGTTTTTTGACGTTTTATCGAATAATTCGAAAACTAACCGTTTAGAGAAAAAAAACGTGGCAACCTTTTTTTCGTCTTTTTTTTTCTGGATCATGATCATATAATAAGCTTTATTAAATTGCTAAAATAAGGGGACTTATCACTGTCTGAAGATGACATGGTCATTTTTCCTTTGTCCCCTTTTATCTCTTTGTCAAATTGACGAAATTCAATGTTGTCCGTATCATTCGATAGAGAATTTAATAAGCTTTCCAAAAATATATACTTTTACTATTGAAATATATCCGTATCGAAAGCTATTAATAAAAGAGTTAGGTGTGGTGTAGAAGGTTTCCACATACCTTAGAGAAAAGTTGTTCCTATGATCATTATCTTCCTCTTCTCCATTACCTTCATCTCCATCTGCCAAAGGTACCATTTCCACCTTAAACACCGACTTGACACATTTTGATTAATTTTCTTGAACCTCCACCTTATATATATATGTCAGCTTACTTCTTTTACAGTACCAACAATGTTCAGCTTATCAAATGAAAATGTGTATTTATTCAGATTGGGGTTTCAAAAGAGCACACGCTGTCCTATTTTGAAAATGCTGTTCTTGTGCGACTTCATGGATTCTTTAAAATTTCGGTGAATTGTATATTCAGTATTTTCTAAAGCAGAATAACGTAACCATTCAGAATTCTTTGCCAACGATTGAAAATTCACTGTCTCAAAGTCATCTGTGGAGCATAAATCTGTATCATCAAAGTTGGAATCTATTTGTTGATTTTGTCTTTGAGACAGAAAATCACTTGAGAGGGAGGCACTAGCACAAGATTGAAGCAGGTCACTCAATGACATCATCTGTTATTCTGAGCTCACGGGTGGAACTTCCTCTTCAGGTATATCTTCTTCATCATAGTCTTCGTCACTTTCTCCACTGGTCCTGGAATAGAAAACAATTATTTAATAGAAAATAACCATAATGACCTATTTAACATTTTTTGAAGTATTCATTACTTTCGGTTCAACAATTTATCTACTCATTTGATTATAATGATATGGTGATAAAATCAATTCAATTTACCTACCCCGCGGAATGGAGATGACTATATCCTATATCCTGCATAAAACGAAATGATTTAAATAAATTAAAATTAGTTACTTTTATTTAATACCAGCCTGCATACACCAGTCATAGCCTTCTAGAGCAACACAGTATTTAGGCTCTCGATTGTGGTACGCACGGAAGGGTACAACATTGATGGTGTGATGGTACATATTATTATAAGTCGAAGCAATTCCTGGAAGAAGAAGTGGCCAAAGCTGTCCTTGCTCATCCTTTCCTGGTAAGACACACAGGATTCGCCTCAAGTGATGTTTGACCGTTTTGTTGAGGTTTTCTACTTGCCCTTGACTTTGTGGATGTCTGGGTCTACCGTGTTTGATTCTGACTTCTCGACTTTAAAAAAATTCTTTGATGATATTGCCGACAAATTCTTTGTCATTGTCACTTAGCATATACTCAGGAAACACTTCCTTCTCACATAGAAACTTGACAGCTAAGTAAACCCCATCAATTTTCTTATTTCTCAAAGGGAAAAGCCAACCATACTTTGAGAAGCAACACTTGACGGAAAGAATGTAAGAAAACCGCCAGGGATTCAAAATCATGTGTTGTTTCTTTTTTGAAGCCATCTGAATCAAATCCATTTGGAGTCTTTGATGAGGGAAATGTGTACGGATGGGAATGGGGGCTGCTTTCATCTGTGGCAGTTGCATGGTTGCTTGGCATGTTGGACAGCTGGACAACAATTCTTCAACACATTTTCTGATTCCATAGAAATGGTAATTTTTATTAAAGGCCTTAAATAATTTAGCTTGACCACCAGAATTACAACTTTGAAGTTGACCTGCAACATCAATGTTGTTGTGAATACTTTTTAACACAGCAGGAACTTGCCTTGGCAAAGTCGAAGTATATGCAGTCGACCACTTCACTTTTTGCAGTTGATTCGCACCACACATCTATAAAGGAGATAAGCTGTGTGACTGTTGACCTTTTGTTGATGAAACCGTATTGCTTGTTCGATAGAAGTTCTTCGCTGATAAGGTGTTCCATGATATGTTTTCGTATCATTGTTTCCATCAACTTACAGACTGCTGAAGTTAGACTTATGGGGCGATAGTTAATAGCAAGGTTGTGTGCTCCTTTGTTTTTATAGATTGGTGTCACGTATGCTAGTTTCCAGTCACTAGGTAAGTTTCCTTCCTCGAGAGTTTTATTCATTATGATTGATAGTGGTTCTGCAATATGGTCACGAAGTTCAATAAGCATTGAGGCGTGAATCTCATCTGGACCTATTGATTTATTCGCATTGAGCTTCCTGATTTGTTCTGTTATCATTTCCTTCGTAAGTATTTTATCTGTTTTGTTGTCAAAATCAGGTAGATCACCTTCTGGTTCTTTAGTAAAGACACTGCAAAATTATTTCTGCAGGATGTTGGCCTTTTCTTGGTCCTCGTGCTTTAGGGATGTCTTGTCATCGGGCATTTCAAGAAGAGGGGAAACTCCACTTTTTGATTTAAGTTTGCCTCTGACATGTGACCAGAACGCTTTTGGGTTTCTCTTTGAGTTTTCACCGATGACTAGACCGTATTCTCTTTTTGCAAGTGCCATCTTTCGATTGACACGGTTCCTCGCGATTACATATCGGATTCTTGCTGTTTGTGGGTGATGATTTTGATTTTAGCCAGATCCTGTGAAGTCGCCTCTTTTCTTTGATGTCATTACGTAGTTCAGCATTAATTGGAATTTTCCCTTTCTTTTTCCAGTGAGGCGCTCCTAACTCTTGGGACAATTTGTTTTTAATTTTGACCAGAGCTCCTCGATCGACCCATGTAAGGTATCAATGAATTCTCTCGCCCAGTTGATTCTTTGCAGGTGATCTTTCATCGACTTAAAGTCTGCCAAGTGGTAGGTGTATCTTTTGGTTGGTGCTTTAAGTTCCATTTAACATTTAAAGCTAAAAGAGAGAACGCTATGATCACTTTTTTCCTAAAGGGCTTAGGAACTTTAGATCTTGAACCTGATTTATCTGGCACCCAGATGGTGAAATTTTCTTCCGACACGCTAAAGCTCCGAAGGTCGGGAAAATTTTCAACATCTGGAAGGTTTACGTTACGGAATGTTGCAAGACCGCGTCAGAAAGTTTTTTCGAAGGTACTGGGCCCGATATTGTTTTGAACTTTCTCCGTAAAAAACCTTTCTCTAAAGTAATATAAATAAACGAAATTTTCTAAGGAATTTTCGTACCTGCGAATGTAAACAAAGTTGCTTTGATTTCACCATACAACCTGATACAGATTTTGGAGAGTGAGGACTGTTGGCATTTTCAGAAGAAAAAAGGAAGACCTAAATATTGTTTTGTATTATTTTGAAATGAGAAGTTTTCGTGGCTTCCAAGGTATTATAGGATTATAGTTATCCAAGATGATTAAATTTAACATTAACCGTCAGCTTATTTAGAAGGCAAGAGTCAAGGAAAATGAGTCAACCACTCAAGGTATGAGTTTTGATTTAAACTTTTACTTAAGGGCTACTTAGACTACACAATATATTGACGAACAATATTTGGCAATATCGTTTTCGGACCGTAATGTACGGAGTAAATAACAGGTACTCCATTATAAAAAACGAATTTCCTTTCTGTAAATAATCCCTCTATATTGTTGGAATATTGGAAATCGAGTTGACAATATATTGTGGACACATTTTCAATATATTGCCGGCACTCAGCAATATATCTTTAAATATATTGCCTGACAATATATCGTGTAGTGTATGTAGCCCTTTAGATCTTTCCCCACTGCTGGTCTTCTTTTTGATATTTCTTTAAATTACCATGTGGTTGATGTCATTTGTAAAATAGATTTAAATTTTTTTCTAAATAAGGGAAGGGAAGGACAGACAGATAATTCTAAGTTGCAGGTATATTGGTTGTCTTTTATAATCTCTAATGTGCTGTGGAGGGTAACAAAAAGAAAAATATATTGTAAAGGGATAGGGATGCTAATATTTTTTAAGAAAAATTTTAGAATCTTAGAACCCTCCTAGAAGCCATTTTCAAAAATTAAAACGGCTTAAAAAAATTTTTTTTTAATTTGTTTAAATGAAATTACATTTGTGTTACATTTTTATGAAATTAAAAAGCCTGAGTCAAATGCGAAACAAACTACTCGAAAGAGCTTTGGTTATAAGCAAGTCAGGGTATGTTCGTCATTTCAATAAAGATAATATCAACAATTGCATGGGTGTTACAGCAAATGTCGAATGAAAAAACCTTAGCATGATATGGTGTGTATAAGAGGGATCTTTAAAAGTAAAAAGCTTTCTTTTGAAAAATGCCAAAGCCAAATTCTATCACACTGAGTCACCTGGTGTAAGGGTAATTTGAAAAGAATGACATATTTACTTACTTGTGTTTATGTTATGCTTGAACCGCTTAAGATGATGCATTAATTTCAATGTTTCAATCAAACAGTGAAGTAATCTGTACCATGTTAATTTTAATCGACCACTGAAGGCGGTTAATCTTCCAAGCTGTATACGGGTAAAAAAGTTGGATTCAAAATTTGTCACAACTGCACTATCCTTTTGAATATTTCAAAATTTGACTCGCCCATTCATGCCTATTCTGCACGTTTTGCAGAATTTTGTCGGTTAAAGGTTTCAGCAGCTGAGACAAATTTGAGATATTTGTAGAATCGCTGGTTTTCTGAAATGTGTGGTGTTTTACTACGGAGATAACGATGTTAATCATGAATAGATGAAAAACATGCTGTGGCGCCCCGCTAGGGAGATAAATGTTAAGACTTTCAAGTTGAGACCTCGAGGTTGTCCTTTTAAACTTCATGCTGAGCTGACAAGCCGATGTAGATCTCGAAGTAAAATTTTACACTTCTTACAAGATAAAATCATTTTTGAAGTAAGTATTTCTTTATACACTTTCTTCAGGGTGACTCAGCTGTCAATGCCCTGCAGACTGAATGAGTTGTAAACTCACGGAGAGTATGAAGCTCGGTCATAAAACATGAAAAATTCAAACAGTTTAAAAAAAACACAACAAATTCAGAGAGCCATGTTGGTGTTGGAGACATTGGTATCCTCCACCATGAAAACTCAGTTAGACGTCTGCCTGGCATTTACAGCTGCGCCATAGCACGGCGGGCAAGAATGATACCAAAATTGAGCAACTTAAATTTCGGACCATGTGGAAGCAACAACAAAAAAGCCGTGAATTTTAAAAATGGTAGACAAAGAAGCGTAGGATCGTAGGAAGCGAAACTTTCCTTTGAACTGTTGAACATTATGGCTGCTCTTTTCTTTTGGCTTTTTCAAGATAAATTCAAGTGATTTTTTTGTAGAATTTCAATGCATTAGTGTTATAGTAAATGTTGTAGTAACAGAGGTTAGCTTCAGTTTTAAAAAGACAATTTTAGAATACCTGAAAATGTTTTTAAATTAATTTTAGCTACCATAGTGGGAAGAATATTCAAAGATATGTATAGATTTTCACATTTGAGCTTTTAAAGTCAACACTATGCTTTTGCTTTCATGCCCAGGTTCAAATCCTGCTCTGAGAAATAAAATGGATTCCATTCCACTATGGTAAGTATAATGGTTAAAAATCATAAACAGCAGACAAGTGCAGGGATTGCCTAATGTTTACATTATTTTTATAAACAAAATTAGAATGGTAATTGAGAATTGCTGTTATGAACTGATTTTTTTGAATGTGCCTCAGAAGAAATTTAAAACCTAAAACTCAAACTGCGATAATTTCTGCGAATATTGTTTTCGTATTACTTGGCGACAGTTTTACGTATAATCCTTGTAATGGTACTGCTGTATTTGGTTTTACTGGTAAAATCTCAGTGGCCAGTCATGAAAGCAAAAGATATAGTTGAGGCTCAGTTAAAAACTTTTCTTTTAGTCCATATAATACTTTACTTTTTAGAGAGGACGGTCTGTTGAATAATTAGGTAGTTCAGCAGAAAGATTATGTAATGAAAATACCTTAAAGCAAACTTGATCAGCCGCACGCTAAGTCTTCTATTCATGGCTGTTACCTATACAAGTGTCTGCATGGCAAGCTAGAAAGTGGAGTTCAATCATCTAATGATTGCATATTCACTTTCTAGCTTGCTGCGTGGACACTTGTATAGGTAACAGCCATAAAGAAAATTTAGCGTGCAGCTGATTACAGTGAATTCTAATAACTTTCCGTTTTCCGTGTTAAGATTCCTCGCCAGTTTACAACAGAAAACGGCTAAGTCCTCGGGCTCACCGGCCAAAAAATAAAAGACACCAAGCTGGCAAATCAGTATGAAATTAGTAAAAAGTGGGAACTTATGAACGGTCAGCCTGGTTCACTTTTTTCTCATTTTTTCACCTAACCGGACTTAGCCGTTTTCTGTTGTAAACTTGCGAGGAATCTTAACACCGAAAACAGAAACATATTAGAATTCACTGTATCTGCTTTAAGGTTTCATTACGTAATCTTTCTGCTGGACTACTTAATTATTCAACAGATTGTCCTCTTTAAAAGAGTTTATGAATTAATGCGAATAGGCTCATTTTTAGAGATAATGCGGAATTGATTAATGCGAACGACCAATATTTTCACGTTTTGCAGAATTTAATTTTGCGAAAAAGAGCCAATTTCGCATTAATTAATTCTGCATTCATTTATTCTCATATTAATTGATTCCCCTAAGGTAGTCCTTGTAAAACAGAATGATAATTAAGGTCACCCATTTCATGTTAAATTAAAAATCGATATAAGATTTAGTACCAGGCTTTTTGAAAAGTTGGCCGAGTGCTTAAAACTTTGAAAAGTCATTGACCAAACTTTTTTCCTTCACCGAAATAAAACTTTTAAAAAACTTGTGAAATCAACATAAAAGGGCTTCCGGAACGAGCGTTCTGTTTTCGCAAAGCGAAGAAATTTCAAAATGTTTAAGAAATCGACGACTCCATTATTAATATCATTTTCAATATCACTTCAGACTTCAGAGAGGACGGTCACGCTCTGAGCTCTGATTTGTTGTTGCGATTACTCATTATTTTGTTACGAAGTCTAAAGTGATAATACTCTTTTTCTATCATGTATGATATTTTTTCTCTCAACAGTTTTTTTCAAAACTACTTTTCTTTTCTGTTTACTTTGTTGTCGTTTGTCTGTCGCTTGTTTATGTCAGTACGTTACTTTTCGCGTGATTTTCGTGTGCGCTATTTATGTTTTGTCTGTCTTTGTTTTTTCGTTAATATTTTTTGTTCGAGGAGTGATACGCCTCTTATTTACTTTAAGTTATCAGGCCAGGATGTTAATCACTTCAGTGCTGAAAATCCTGTATTATTTATTAGTTTATATAAAAAGCCGTATGTTAATCACTTCAGTGTGGAAAATGCGGTTAGTCCCCGCAGAGATGTTAATCACTTCGGTGTTGAAAATCTCTGCTTCCTAGAAAATATTACATATAAAGGGGACAATAGGTCTAATGACAGTCCTGAAAATGTGGTTAGGACACTCTTTAACTTCCTAGAATTATTTCTTTCAAAGTCAAAGAAATCAGAGACTTTCCATCCTCTGATCATTTGCGTAATCACAACTGTGCTCAAAACGTTTGTGATTGCAGGTGTGAAAGTGTCAAATTATCGGATAATTGATACCCCCAGAAGGGTCCTTATCAAAAGACGCCGACCAAGATCACGTAATAATTTAAAAATGATTACTGTCATTAGCCTCGTGATTTTCATGTTAATTAAAACTAATGATGTAAAATCCTCTACTGTTATCCGGCAAGCTGACTCGCAACCTCCATCATGTCAGGTCGGTAGCTTAGCCTCTCTTTTTGTTATCTCCAGAGGAAAACCTTTACGAGTGAACACCTTAATGTTGCTTCTCCTATCTGGTGATATTGAAACCAACCCAGGCCCTCGGCCTGTTAGAATAACCTGTGAAGGTTGTTTGAAAACTATTGCCATCAACCATAGAATGGTTTCTTGTGCTGGGTGTGACTCATCCTACCATATAGCACATGCGAAAGTCTCTCAAAAGCTTTACAATCGAATGCAGGTTGACGATACCATTACCTTCATATGTCAACCATGCATTTTTAAATCTCTCCCGTTCCACGAGGTTGAAGAGATTGAAGACCAGGATGATTTTACGATGCCTGACCACATCGATCCTCTGAATCTCTTCAGAAAATCAAGTCTCAATATAGCTCATTTAAACGTGAATGGCCTTAGGTCGAAGCTTGATTTCTTAAAACTTCTCCTTCACCAAGAAAGATTTGACATTCTATGTTTGAATGAGACTAAAATTGACTCGACAATCACTGATAGTGAAATCGCTATACCTGGGTATTTACCTTGTAGGCTAGACCGCACCCTCCATGGTGGTGGTACTATGATTTATTTTTCGAATCGTTTGGATGTTAAAAGAAATTTTCGTCTTACAAGTAAAGCTCATGAGTCATTATGGGTTGAGCTTAAATTCAAAAAATCAAAACCCATCTATATCTGCTCTCTATATCGACCACCATGCTCAAAGGCAATAGAAGATACCGGGAGGTACACTCAGTATCTTTCTTCGTGTTTCGACAATCTTCGAAAGGATTCTGAAGTTTTTATTCTCGGTGACTTCAATGTCGACATGGCTAAGAAAAATAACTTATCGTCTTTGATTTCTGAGTTTTGTAAATCCAAAGTCCTCGCTCAGTATGTCTCCTCGCCTACTCGAGTGACTGAACACTCTTCCACGATGATTGATCTCGCTTTTTCAAATAGCCCTCATGCTAAGGATTGCTCTATTGCTAATATTGGAATAAGTGATCATTCACTTGTTTTTCTAAGAAGAGAGAAAACCAATATCAATAGACAACCAAGGACCATAACCACCAGGTCCTTCAAAAACTTCAACCAAGAGGCTTTTCTCGAAGACCTAGGGAATCTCGACTGGTCTGATATGCTCAACTCTACTAATGTAGACGAGGTGGCTGATATCTTTAACACCAATGTGCTAGATGTACTTGACCGTCATGCTCCTACGGTTCAGAGAAGGATAAGTCATGATAGTCCTCCATGGGTCAACGAGGTACTACTTGATGCGATAAAGGAGAGAGGTTATCTTGGGAAAATGGCAGCTCGATCTGAGAGGGGCTCTGTTGAGTGGAAAAGGTTTACCAAAAAAAGAAATGCCGTTATTAAGCTCAATAGTCGTTTGAAAAAAGAATACTACCAAAAAGCAATAAATGAAAATAAATCAAAATCACGTAAATTGTGGAAAACATTGCAGAGCTTAGTACCTGGTAGTAAATCTAACAATGTTTCACCCCATAGTCTGACCCATGAAGACAAGCACATATCAGACAAAAAAGAAATGGCAGGTACTTTCAATAAATTCTTTGCCACCGTAGGGTCTCAGCTCGGGGAGACCTTTAATTTTTCTAATACAGAACATATATCTGTGCCTGTAAATGAGAATCATTTTCAATTCTCCAATGTTAGTATTCATACAGTCCAAAAAATTATATCACAGCTTGACAACAATAAAGCTACTGGACTAGACGGCATCAATGTCCGTGCACTCAAACTTGGATCGCCGATCATTTCTTTCTATCTTTCTCATCTCTTCAACCTCTCCCTTTCTACTGGCACTGTTCCCAAATGTTGGAAAAAGAAACGGGTTACCCCGGTCTTTAAGAAAGGAGACTCTGATGATGTGAACAATTACAGGCCAATCTCAATACTGCCAATAACAATGAAAATCTTTGAAAAAGTTGTTCACTCTCAGATCTCTGATTTTCTAGAAAATTCCAATATTCTTAGCCGATCTCAATCAGGTTTCCGAAACAAGTATTCAACTGATACAGCAGTTATTTGCGTGTCAGACTTTATATTAGAAGAGCTTGCGAAAGGGAATTTTTTGGGGCTGTATTAGTAGATCTCAAGAAGGCCTTTGACACGGTAGATCTAAAATTCTTTTAAAGAAATTATTCTGCTATGGATTTAGGGACTCCTCATTCTCCTGGTTTGAATCTTATCTGTCAGACCGTCTTCAATGTACACTCCTAGGAGATACTTGCTCGGACATGATGAACGAATGCGCATACGGGGTTCCCACAAGGATCGGTCCTCGGACCATTGTTATTTCTCCTTACATAAACGATATTGGTCAAAGTATTCGACCTTCTGTGTTCCCACCATCTTTACGCAGACGATACCATCATTGCTGTCAGTTCTGACTGCCCAGTGAGGCTTAGAAAAGATCTATCTGGCCAACTCTCTGACGTCGGACATTGGTTCAGCCAAAATAAACTTACGGTAAACACG
>NW_027104155.1:12897-18428 GCF_902728285.1 Clytia hemisphaerica
TTTTTTTTTTTGTAATTTATAAATTCATAATTTTATACTTTTTTGAAAGTCAAAGGACAATTAAGTGAATTAAAAGCTGATTGGTGGATATTGGCGGCGGGCTTTTGCACGTCCGAGATCGAAATAAACGAAAGAGTAAAAGACGGGGGCGTCTTAGTAGGTATATTTTAATAGACATTTCGCCTTTCGTCCGCCATATTGAATTGTATGCAAAAATACAGGAACGAAAATGCCGTGGTTGGATTTAGTTGGAATGTATGCAAAACATATGCAAGTTTACACAAACAGTCAGGCACATCCTGGCAAATGAACGGGGTATTTTTCACATGCGACCATTGCAAATGAACGGGTTGAAAAACGAAAGTGACGTAATAGAGCCGAATACCCAGTTTAATTGAACCGGGTTGAAAATTTTGCTTCATTTCAAAGAACTGCCATAAATGAAATTTTTTTTCCTGGGTCAATTTTGTCTTCGAAGATTGAAGAAACTTTTAACGAAAAAATAAAGTTCCAGTTTTCTCCTTTTTTCCCTTTTCAGGTGAAGTTCATTTATTCATTTTTACGCTTTTAGCCTGAGACGTCCTATCTCAACACGGTGCGAATACCCCATGCACAGCTCCCCGTTCATTTGCCAGATGTGCCTGACTGACAAAGATTAAAAAGACAACAAAGCATCTTATCAAAATATTATAATCATTAGAAATAAAGATGGATTTTTAATCCAAAAGGAAATATTTACAGAACAATAAAAGCCTTTTAGGAATTTTCTAAAGACATTGCATATTCTGTTTTCATGCATAAAAAAATCCACAAAAAGGAGTACACACATCAAACTTTCAAAACACGCAAACTGAAAGCAGTATTATGAGTCACATTCTCAATGTTTGATTTGATCATTTGGCGGCTCTATTCCCAGGAATAATTTGCCGTCAGCCGAATAAGGATTGTTTTTTACCTTCGCGGGTGTTTTTCAGTTTGAGTTTCTGTCTAATGTTAGGTCTTTTGAAGTGCTTGTTCTAGAGATGAGTGAATATAATTGTTTTTAGTTTTCAAGAGAAGCAAATTTAATCTTTCTTCTACAAGATTACACTTTAATATAATGCAAATTATGCATGTAAGTTTTTAATTCATACTTTCTTTTTGCATATGTTTTGCATACTTTCTAAGGGAATTTCACCACGGCAATTCGGCCACCATAATTTTTGCATACAATTCAATATGGCGGACGCAAAGGCGAAAAGGTCTATTCATTATATATATTTTTTTTTTTAGCGAATGCAAAATGAATTTTTGATTTTTGAATTAAGGAAATATAATATAATATATTATATTTGATAGACCTTTTCATAAATTACGTCACGAACATCACTTGCCTCGTTTTGAAATTATTGCCATGGTGATTAACTCCCAGCGGTTTTTATTAAAACTACTTCCTATTCATAAAAGAACCATTTATGTCTCAAGGGACATGATCTGATAGACCTTTTCATAAATTACGTCACGAACATCACTTGCCTCGTTTTGAAATTATTGCCATGGTGATTAACTCCCAGCGGTTTTTATTAAAACTACTTCCTATTCATAAAAGAACCATTTATGTCTCAAGGGACATGATCACCATGGTACCGTAGAGTCGTTTAATATCGACATACGTCTTGCAATCTCGACATAGCTGTAGGCTGGTCTTCGAAATAAGAAATCAAACATAAACAAATACATACCAAAGTTATCAATCAATCACTAAATTGTTCTCTCTCTCTATCCACGTCACAGATTGTTAATATAATATGAGAAATGAGAACTGTTATTACTTATATTTGAAAAGAACACTTTAACGATGTAGGAATCACTAAAAAACTAATTAGCATGCTTTCAACGAAGATGCCCAAATCACAACAACATTTTGCACGCGAGGAATTTTTTAGTAGACCTTTTTAACGTGAACCGAAAATAATTAAAAGAACCCGGTTTCCTTATGAATTTGAAAAGGGACCGGGTGTGCTAGGTGCTGCGCCTAGAAGTTTAACGCGGCCTCCTAGCGCCTAGAGCGTGTGCTTGCAATAAATAATAAGGAAATGGAAACCAGGTCGACTAAGCGCGCAAATTATTTTTATCACGTGACTTGAAGCGTAATAAAGTTGTAAAATTTTAATGATGGACACGAGAAAGTTACGAGGCAGTTTGCATGCGTTTCGTGTGTTGTGTAAAACTGCTTATAATTTGGCTGTTTTTTTAACTGAAAGGATTGCAATGTTTACTGAACTTCTAGTTTGATGGATGAACTTGTTCGATAAGAATGATACCAAGAATTTCATTCAAGGTTTGTTTTGATTATTTTACAGATCCGGTGTCGAGATTGCAAGACGTATGTCGATATTAAACGACTCTACGGTAATTGTTTGAATACGAGGCAAGTGATGTTCGTGACGTAATTTATGAAAAGGTCTATTGTCAATGCCAAAAGATATTTCTTTACTTTACGAATAATCTGCTGTGTTGCTTCGCTACTTACCCCCAGATTGTTTTAGTTTGCACTTCGGTCACGTAAATAAAAACACGCGTATATGTTGAAGCCGACTGTGGACTGACCAAAATTGCAATTACATAAATTATTGTGGACGCTTTAGACAAATGTTTGGGAAATCAAAAAGACAACTTTTGTGAGAATGTTGAGTTTTGTTTATATGGCTGTTTGTGACGCACTGATCTTAGCCTCTCGCTTACTACATGCTATTCTAAACCCTTGTGGTGGTGTCTTTCAGCTTCAGTCATATCTCGCTACTTCGCTATCTCACTACTTCTTCTTGCAGCCACTTTTAGCTTTAGTTGTTTTCATTTTATTAGGTATTTTTAATAACTTTTTATTTTCAATATCAATTATAATGTACGTTAGCGTATTATGTGATCACTTAATAGAACTAGAACTAGAACTTATACGCTAAAGTAAAAATAATTACGCACATGTAAATGGGTCAGTGTTTGAGGTCGGGCAAAATTTCCGGCAAATAGCTTATCCGATGGTGCGCAGATCTAGGTGGCTTCCGTCTCCCCCGTAGATCTTTTTCTTGGGAAGTTGATCTTCAAATTAGTTTTCAAGGTTGGCTTGGCTCAAATCTTTTCATCTATGGCTCAAATTATAGGCGATTTCTCATTGTTTTTGAAAATGTTAATTTCATTAAAAAGCGCCGGGTTATTCTTTCATGAATTTCTTTAGAAGTTTTGCGGCACATTTGTTTGCTTGCGAGTCAAGTAAACGATATAGCGCTTTCGCAGCATTAATCTTTGATTAGCCTGGATATCCAGGCTGTAAACTATTTCACAGTCTAGTTTTTGATATTTTTATGTTCTGGTTTACAGCCTGGTCTCCCTAGAGTGATTTGCATTCTCTTTAAGAGAATGCAGTCCGCTTGCTTGCGCTCACTTCGCTAAAACCGTAAGAGCCAATCTACACGATGTTGAGCAATTCTAAAGCAAAAATTTTTTATGGACTTTGGTGTAATCTTTGGATGTTTTAAATAGTTTTAGATCTTGTAAGACTGCTTTTTATTTATTTCTGTTTTGCTGCCCTGGGTTGGCTAGGAAACATGGGTTTTCACTTTCATTCTCTAGGGAGACCAAGTTCTATAATTTTAGAACTTTGTATGTTGACGTAATTTTTGTTTTTTCTAAAATTTTGAGCTTGGATATCTAGGCTAATCTTTGATATGCATTTCGGCGGGACGCTAGTGTGACTAACTGTCAGTAAACATGCATAGCCCTCAAATGAATGACCTGGCTGGTCATTAAAATACAAAATTAAATCAGTACAAAAATGGTAGAGTAGAGCTGCGTAGTTCATTTGTTTTGAAATTTTGCTGCTTAGATTGGTCAGTCATTTGAGGGCTATGCATGTTAGCCTCCACTGATGCAAGTTACCCGATCTCACGGTAATTATTTCCAGTTTTCAGGGAAACAAAATTAATCTTTCTTTTACAAGATTACACTTAAATACAAATGCCAAGTGTGCATGTAAGTTTTATGATAATACTATCTTTTTGCATAGGTTTTGCATATTTTCCCAAGTTTCCCAAGGAAACTGAAGTCTTTTCATTCTTTGTATTTTCAAAGGAAAATGAAGTCCATTCTTCGTATTTTCAAAGGAAAATGAAGTCCATTCTTCGTATTTTCAAAGGAAAATGAAGTCCATTCTTCGTATTTTCAAAGGAAAATTAAGTCCATTCTTCATATTTTCAAAGGAAAATAAAGTCCATTCTTTGTATTTTTAAAGGAAAATGAAGTCCATTACATTTTTAAGTATTTTCAAGTTTTACTTTTCTTGCTATTTATGCAAGTTACCCGATCTCACGGTAATTATTTCCAGTTTTCAGGGAAACAAAATTAACCTTTCTTTTACAAGATTACACTTAAATACAAATGCCAAGTGTGCATGTAAGTTTTATGATAATACTATCTTTTTGCATAGGTTTTGCATATTTTCCCAAGTTTCCCAAGGAAACTGAAGTCTTTTCATTCTTTGTATTTTCAAAGGAAAATGAAGTCCATTCTTCGTATTTTCAAGGGAAAATGAAGTCCATTCTTCGTATTTTCAAAGGAAAATGAAGTCCATTCTTTGTATTTTTAAAGGAAAATGAAATCCATTCTTTGTATTTTTAAAGGAAAATGAAGTCCATTCTTTGTATTTTTAAAGGAAAATGAAGTCCATTCTTCGTACTTTTAAAGGAAAATGAAGTCCATTCTTCGTATTTTGAAGGGAAAATGAAGTCCATTCTTCGTATTTTCAAAGGAAAATGAAGTCCATTCTTTGTATTTTTAAAGGAAAATGAAATCCATTCTTTGTATTTTTAAAGGAAAATGAAGTCCATTCTTCGTACTTTTAAAGGAAAATGAAGTCCATTTTTCGTATTTTCAAGGGAAAATGAAGTCCATTCTTCGTATTTTCAAGTTTTACTTTTCTTGCTATTTATGCACAAAAAATGTGATAACATGGATCTAAAAATATCTTTGTCTAATTTTTTGACCCGATCAGTAAATTCAATCATCTAATTCATTTCTCAAGTTAAGGCATGAAGCAAATGCCTTTTATTTTTCATTCCAAATAAAAGCTGTTCCAAAAAATAAACAGCTGATATTTTAGTCACGTGACTAGGTAAACCCAATTTCAATATTTCAAAACCCCTATTACATGTGTAAAAATGAGGTATTGCTTTTTGTGATATCCTTTATCAATCACTTTTTACAGTTAAGTGAAACCAGTCTTTAAGGTATGGGTTGATGGGTTCTTTATATTTTCTAAGGAAAAAGAGTCAGCATTATCTGCATTTTGCATAGGAAGCAGGCATTTCTTTCCAAGGAAATTGAAGTTTTTGTCTTCTCATTGATCACCGCAAAATAATATAAGCTGATTTAAAAGACTAATCATAGCATTTAAGAATCTTTAGTATAGTCGCCAGGGATTGTTGTGGAAGCAAACCAGCTGTAGTTTGTTTAGATTTTTACTCAATTGTAACGGGTATAAATCATATTTCATCATA
>NW_027104156.1:0-15606 GCF_902728285.1 Clytia hemisphaerica
GTAAAGTTTCATTAGTTCCATCATCTTTAGCAGACCTTTCTGCTGGCACTACTGCAGAGAACAGACGTGACAGTCAACATGCAAAAAGTCTGAATCTTGTTCAATCTTTGCATCGGCAACCTGTACTTGGATGGCCAAACTCTATGGGACGGTGTTGTTAACAATTTCACAAAGAATATGATAACTAGCCTGAAAAAAATGGAAATCGTATATGAAATTACCCTAATCCGTTTAAATACAAAATGCAAATTCCACGGATTAACAATATCTTGATGTAAAAGTACCAAAGCCCTGCACCTTCTAAATCATAATCCACTGACTGGTCAAAATCATGGCCCTTCAGGTAGTCACAATTTTATAAATATCAGAGGCAAGTTATTTTTGAAATGTTTTTGTTGTCGAAACTGAAATTTCCAACCCAAAAATCAATGGTTTCCCTAGATAAAGCTAAAAAGTACCAAGAGGAATCAAGTATACTGCTGAATCTCAATTCCATTACCTGGGGCAAGTGGCTAAAATACATTTTTGATCTAAAAGTTGAAGAAAACAACAAAATTATCAATTGATTTTGCCCATCTTAAATCAAAATGCCGAGACGTTTTAGAGAGTGCCGGGTAAACTAATACTACATGATCACTATCAACCTTCCTCACCCTAAAATTATGTCTGCAACACAAAAAAATCATTCAGAGAATACAAGCCAGAAAGAAATTGGTCCCAATTTTAAATTCAAGCATGCCTCATGTCCGCCATCTTTACTCCCAGAATATAGAATGATTTTCCTCGATTTTCTCAGGAGACCCCAAGAAGATCAAAGATTCACTCCCCATCTCTTTTTCACAAAGAACTCACTGGAAAGCTTTATTCAAGGACTTTTTTCTTGAACATTGGTTAACCTGTACGTAACGCATTTTTTTCGGTCTTCCTTCTTGCTCAACTATCTACAGCCTTGGTCTTCAAGGTCCGAAATCAAAGGAAAGAATGGAAAACAGCGAGCGGCAGCGGCGTTTTTATCCTCTTTTCCCAAATCTGGATGCATTTTCGCTAAACGCTATATTTTCTGACTGATTTTTCATTTTTCTCCTCGCATTGGTATTAACTTTCATCGTCAGTAGTCCCCCATCTAGCTTGTTTTATAAGAATACCTTTATAGATGTCCATGATGAAAAGGCCAAAATTAAGAATATGCTAAGAATTCACCCGGGGGACTAGGGTTGGCGAATGAGGGGTATGAGCGGACGGGACCTCCGAAAACCGACCCTTAGAGAGACTGATTTTTGCTGAAAAACTACCAAAAATGATAAATATTCTCAACATTCTTTATGAGAAAACTTCATTGACGTATGAGGAAAATACGTTTACGACTTCGTCAGGGGTTAGACAAGGTGGCCCAGAGAGTCCTCTCCTTTTCAATCTTTACATAGACAACGTTATGCGTCTCTTCATCGAAAAGGGGAAAAAAAAGAATTGATTTTTTTGACGTTCGTACCGTATCAATTGAATCGTTCACCAGAGATGAAAGAGCGGCTCTAGAGAACAAGGGAAAAACTCGCTGGAAAATCATTCTCGAATGGTGTGGCTATGCTGATGACCTCGTCCTGTTTGTTAATTCTCGTAAAGGTCTTCAGAAAGCTGCAGAAACTCTTGATAATTTTTTTTCGAAATTCGGTTTGACAATAAATGTCTCAAAAACTGAAACTATGATAATTAATTGCAACACAGAATATCCTTAGTCAATCGTAACTCTAAGAGGAATGATTCTAAAAAATGTCATCGAATTCAGATATCTTGGCTCGGTTATCAAGTATGATGAACCCAACACAGGCGACTCCGAAATTAACCAGCGCATACAAATATCTCAATCGAAATTTGCTGAAATGTCAAATCTATTACAAAATTTCACGATAAATTTAAGAACTAGAGTTATGTTCTTGAATAGTTTCGTGGGTAGTCGTTTGTGTTATTCGAGTCAGAATTGGAATCTTACTCAATATCAGTATGATCGTTTGGACGTGGCATATAGAGTATTTTTGAGGCGTATGGTTCGTGGTGGCTTTCGCTTTTGTGACGAGAGCAGATTTTAGATATGTTATTAATAATGATCGTTTGCATCAAATATGTGGTACGTCAGATTTAAATTTATTTATAAAGTTGCAACAGCGCAACTATGCATTACACGTGGTTAGAATGTCCTTTGAGAGAAATGTTAAGTATTTAACTTTTAACGATGATAAAAATGTTAGAAGAGGTAGACCAGCAAATCACTTCTCAATCAGGTGACTATAATGAAAATGTTTCAAGACCAATTGCGTAATAGTTCCTAGGCAAGAACTTGGTGATCGACTTAAAACCAATTCACTAACTGGGTTCTAGGTCCAATCTTTTTCTAGAAATAGATTTGATTGTAAAATTTTATAGATAATTATATATTACAATTTTTTCTCTGGAATCAAATTCCTAAAAATCTAATTTTCCGACCCTTAGAGCTTGAAGGTGAAAAACCGACCCTTACCGTCCGCACATCCCATCATCCATTTTTGCCAAGTCCCCCCCCCCCCCGGGGGAATATCACCATCATAGAATTTTGCTACTCAAGCTAAGATACCATTTTTAGCATTTCAATATAAATGGTCAATTACCCCCAAGTGAGGCTCACCCCTTTCACAAAAATGCAATCTTATGCTTGAGACGTATGTACTAACTGTTAAATCTAATCTGAATTGGGACCCTAACCTAAGAAAATGCTGTAAGAATATTTTAGGATGATTTTCCCAAAAAAGTTGAGAATATCCATGATGAAATGGATTTACACTATTCTTATAAAATAGAAGCGTCTATAGGATGTCTAAAAATATTCGACAGTGCGTTTTGCCTAGAGGTGGACGATAATTTTAGATATCCGATAGTGAATATCACTTTTGTGAACACAAGAATTTTTCATCTCCATAAAAAAATAAAAGCCAAATAAAAAATCGTATTTTTTTAAATTAGAGTATGTGGCCCACAAAATGTCGATCAAATTTAAAATCTCTCCCAAATCTAGAGAAAAAGAGGCTTTACAAAAATCTTTGCTGCATGCAAAACTCGGGGCAAAACTTTAACATCTCTACTTTATTTCCCGAAAGCTCTTTTTCAAAATTTACAATTTCAACAATTATTTTCAACCGTTTAAAGATAGAAGGTAGCTTTTTTCTAATGGCCCCCGAAACATAGGTTTGCAATTTTAGCAATTTCTCGAGATCTCTTTAATAAGATATGAATACAAAATTTTGACCATAGTTTGAAGATGTGATTTAGAGGGTTTTGGGCATAAGGTTGTTTGATGAAATTTTTACAGTGTACCCCTGATTGTTAAAACGCAGGTTTCGGGCTTCCAAAACGTTGGTGTAGTTAAAATCAAATTATTAAGCCAAGTGGTAATAGGGGGAGAAACTATGAACATATATGTTTTTTCCCTTAAATTTACGACCCGTTGGATGTAAAGTTTATGATTTTGATAGAATATTTCAAGATTTCTGTTGATGCAAAGTCCAAACTGAAAATTTAGAAATTTTCAAAATGACAATTTTGATTTACGACGTCCTAGTTAAGTTTCTGAAAACCAATTTCTTTTGAAAATAGTTCCATTCGTGTATGGAATATGCTGTGAAAATTTTAGAAAAACAGCTTAACTGAAACTGAAAATATTAAGCTTTAAAGTTATTTTTCTCGGACTTTGCAAGAAAAATGACAGAATTTGCCGTTTTTGCTGATTCAGCGAAAAAATTTTGTTACAAACTATGAAGTCAAGCTGGTAGGAACGAAATTGCAAGATTTTTTTCTGTTACTCATATATTTAGAATTTTCAGTTTTATCAATGCTCATTCTAGGGCCCCAAAATACTGGTTGACCTTTAAAATGCCATGTCTTTTACTCATCCTCTAAAGTCACAGATGTATATCTGCATTTTCTGAAAGGTATTAGATGTAGAGAAAGTTTCCTATACCCAAAGGAGCTAGAGTGAGTTTTCATAACTTATTTTAAATATCCAAGGAGCTAGAACGAGTTATATGCAATTTTTATCTAATTTTGGTGTTGTAATATTTCCTTCCGCTGCAAATATGTTATTTTAAATCCGTCTCAAACCATAAAAAACATACTCATTTTTAAATAATAACCATCATTCTTTCAAAATATACAAAAATTGTTTAATTCTGATAAATCTACAGGTCAGAATCCTCATTTTAATGACGATCTACGTTTTGGGGGCTGTTTCCGCTTTGGTGGCCATATACTGTAACAAAAAAGGAGATGATATAAAAGAGAAGTGAATTCGAATGTTATGGTAATTAAAAAGGAAACAATGAAATCGACATGTTTAGTTGAGAAAGTGAAACGTTCAAATATGACATCAAAGTTTTTTGAAAATGAAAAGGAACTAAAGAAATGAAAGAGGGGAACAGGTTGTCCTAAAAAGTGAACGATAAAACATATATTCAACGCGAAATAATCGGATATAGAAAATATTCAGTCTCGCTTAATGATATTCGACTCAGCTTTGCTTCGTCGAATATCCATCAAGCTGGACTGAATGTTTTAGATATCCGATTTTTCTTGTCGAGTAATTGCTTATTGTTGTCTTTCTACTAAATTATATGGGAAAAAGTACAATCGTTGCCAATATATTACGGCACATTTCCGGCCGTCAAATTTAGACACAGGGCAATAACCTCCCCCTCCCCTCCGAACAATGTTGTTGGGAATGAAATATTGCTTGGCCGGTCTTCAGCCCCACCCGACAACATTGTTTGGGGGGAGAGGGGGGAGGGAACTCATTTTTGGCATTTGTGCTATAGGTTTTGTCAATGATTGTAGAAGTACGCAATTTGATTTATTCTGCATAATGTTCTCTCTATTTCTTTTTAGTTTTGATGTCTCAATCAACGTATCTGGCGGATGCACTTTGATTTTTGATAACAGTTACAAGTTGATTAATATTCAATTACGCAAATCTAACAGACAATGGAATGATTTTTCGCCAAATGTTGGACCGCATCATCACAATTTCATTACAGTTGATAAATTGAAGCTTGGAAGTTTTTATGCGTTTCGTGGCATTTTTTTGAACCAGGCAGGAGAAGTGGTCATCTTCGAAACAAAAGAAGACTTACAAATCAAAGGTATTCTGATTTTCAATGTTGAAAGTTGATTCGTTTTATAGATTCGTAACCGTCTCTGGAGTGAAATAATTAAATTACCAGTAAATGATTCAAATTGTTTGTAAACTAAAGTCGATCAACTTTACACGCTAACTTTTTTAATATATGTAATGTTCATGATGAAATTAGCCTAAACTGTCCTATCAATATGCTGATCTGGAATTTCCATTTCGAGCTCTCCTCCAGTTCTCCTCCAGTTCTTGATACAGATCTCTGAGAAGCATCTTTTTTTATTACAGAAATCAAAGAAGAAGATAAGTTGGTGGTATCCGGTCAAAACTATGTGATTCAAGATTTTGAAAACTTAAGGTACATGGAATCACATGATATTTTATCCCAGTTTAAGACGATATCTTGTTTTTCATCGATTTACAAATATGACGTTAATTTTAAAGGACTTGTGCTAATCTAAGCTAATAGCATGGAAATCAGAATCATTTTACCGACAATGATACACGTGTTTTTTATAAGCATATTAAATAACCCGAAAAACTTGCTCGAAGATGCTGAGATCCGAAAGGCTGAAAAATGTATCCCAAGCATAATTTTAGGGAAATTTAGCAAATCCGTTAAAAAACAGCCAAAAACAGCCAAAATTGGAATTACTTTTTTCGTAGGCTCAAGGCAATGCTTATAGCATATGATTGAATTTTTGCCATATCTGAGCCTACATATGCTTTTTAAAGTGCAATGTTAAAAAAATGATGAGATTTAGAGCTTTAGTAAGAAAGAAAGTGTATTATTCTAAATAATTACATTCAATATATTTCTTCATTGCTCAGGGCTGATGTGATATATGTCGATGACAAATCAATCTATTTCATTTTTGACAAGGAAAGTGACATCAGCGAGGTTATTAAAGTCGAAATACGAAGTGGTGACGAGAAATGGGATCTTGTTGACGAAAATTGTTACGAGTTTCGAGACCAGTCACTTGATGGTGCTAAGAATCTAACGGTTGGTGAATTGGAAGAAAATGAATGTTATGATATGCGTATAACCGTCAGAAAATCCGATGATGGAGTGGTTGTTTACATTAGAGAAGCTATTATAACAGGTGAGTTGTTACCTCAATTTTACGTTATTCCATCATAGCTTGTGCCCTATTGCTTAACCCTTCGTGCATCTTGGTGAAGGGGGAGGCGGAGTATCTTAGCAACCTATAAAATGTTTATCCGATTGACCTGAAATTTGTGAGGCATCTCCAGGTAACATGTATTTTTGGGGCAGAGGATCTATTTTTGCCACTTGCTGGTATCGTGTATTTTACAGACTGACCAAAAATTGCATTTTTGCTTAAATCTGCCCTAGGTTACTGAATTTGAAAATGTCATTTTTGACACTTATGATCCTTCTTACAGCCAAAATTTCAGCAAAATCAGACCGCGGTTATGCTGAAAGTGAGCAATTTTAAGTAAAAACGTACCGGTCTGTTAAATATCATGATGAGGTCGTTTGAGTATAGTGTACGTAGGATCTCTGGAGTTAAGCTGGCGAAACCTCGCTTGATGACCCCGATCATAGAGTTAGCTTTGTTGACTTGCTTGGCTATGTCTTCTTCAAATGATAGTTCAGCATCAATCAGTATACCAAGGTCTTTTTCTTCGAATACATGCGCAAGACGATACGGGTAAGCATGTTTGATGTTTGCGAATTTACCAAGCATAAGGACGTGGCATTTGTCGGGGTGGAATTTCAAGAGCCAATCTTCAGACCATTTTTCGAGTTTCTCTATATCACTTTGGATGATGAGAGAATCAGTGATAGAATTGACCTCCTTGAAAATCTTCGTGTCATCTGCGAAAAATAGTAGAGATGAAATAACTTTGTCAGGCAGATCATTTATATACAAGACAAAAAGTAATGGTCCTGAAATACTCCCTTGTGGTATTCCACTCACGACTGTGTCAACTTTCGATTTTGATTGGCTCATCTTGACTAACTGCTTTCTTCCACTTAGAAACGAGATGTAATCCTATTCTTTATTGAACCGACTATACTGTAACCTTCTAACCTTTTGCAGAGTCTGTGATGAGGCATATTATCAAATGCCTTGTCAAAGTTGAAATAGATGCAGTCTACAACTTTTTCATCAGATATAATTTCACAGCACTTATAGATATGATTTAAAAGCTGGGTAACAGTGGAGCGTCTACTGATGAAGCCTTGCTGCTTATCCAAAAAGAGGTGCAGGTTTGTCAGGTGGTTTGTCATATGCTCACGTAAGATAGACTCCATCAGCTTGCAAACCACGGATGTTAAGCTCACTGGTCTGTAGTTAACTGCCAAGTTATGCCCTTCTTTGTTTTTATAAATGGGTGTGACGTGAGCAAGCTTCCAAGCTTGAATCCCTTCAGCCAGAGTCTTCATCAATAATCTTTGAAAGGGGCTCAGAAATTTCATCGACAAGTTCCTTTAGCATCCTTAGATGTATTTCGTCAGGACCAAATGATTTGTTTGAATCCAGTTTCATGAACCTCCTACTTACCATATCATTAGTTATAAAGATGTCAGCAATATCATGCTCTGTTCTGCGTGGGAATTCGGGAAGATCTCCGTCGGGCTCCATGTCGAAAACACTGCACAATTGTTGTTGCAGAGTGTTTGCTTTCTCGTGATCTTCGTGTCGAAGTGAAGACTTGTCCTTTTGCTCAAGAAGTGAAGAAACTCCTGTCGAAGCTTTCATCTTACTTCTTACATGTGACCAAAAAACCTTAGGTTTGGTTTTTGCTCTATTGCAGATGTTACGCTCGTAGTTCCTATGGGCTTGTGTCATGATCCGGTTGACTCTATTTCGTGCTGTTACATGGGCTTTCCACGGGGCACGAGTCCATTCCTTGTGCAATCGACACTTTTCACTCGCTTCTCTTCGCAGATCTTCTCCTATTGGTATCGATCCCTTGGATCGCCAACTTTGACAATCGAGTTCCTTAAGTAGGACGAATTTATTTCTAAGCTCTAATATTTTTGATCGAATTCCAAATTACCTCTAACGATTTATTTTCCATCTCATTGAGTAACTCTTTTGACCAATCGTTGACTACCAGAGACTGCTTCATTGCACAATAATCACTTTCATCGAAGAAATTACTCTTAGAATTTATGTTGCGCTTAGTATAACAAGCAAATGTGAAGGCCAAGACACTGTGATTACTCAACCCCAGTGGACTTAGATATTGTAGATCACGAATTTGATTCTCTTCACTTGTAAAGATCAAGTCAACCGTAGAGGGATCATCTTATTCGTCCGAATGTTGGTGTCAAGTCACAAAGTTTTCACTCAAAGAAGAAATTTTTTTCTGTTGTTGACTTTTTTATAAAAACACACACACATGATAGCTATTATTAGCTATTACATAATAGAACATGTCCATCGGATTGATAAAGTTTCAAAAATAAAGAAACAATTCAAAATGTCTGTAGACCAATTTTTTGATATGTTTATTACCCAATTTGAGAGTGCTGATTCCGAATTTGAATGTTACCAAGCTTGAATAACACGCAGTTTTTGCGTATTTTGCGATTTTTTGCGTTTTTAGGCAAAATTGTAAGCCCTGAAACTTCATGATTTTTGAGGGTTCTTCAGAATCAAAAAACACCTATACCACGTGATAGAACTCTTCAAACTGGGCAAAATTGTGATACATCAAATTCTCAACTTTTCTAGATCAATGATTTTGTGGTCAAAAATTGATTCAAAACAGGGAATTTCCCCACAATCTACATAATTTATGAAAAATTATAGCATTTTTTACCAACAACAAAATTTGCTTTTTTCCAGTTTGTTGGAAATATGCAAAAATCTAAAGAATATTGATAGATTCATAAGAAGTTTAACCAAAGATTCATCACAGATTTTAATCATCTGTATAGAGATGTC
The DNA here is from genome assembly GCF_902728285.1 of Clytia hemisphaerica. Lineage (NCBI taxonomy): Eukaryota > Metazoa > Cnidaria > Hydrozoa > Leptothecata > Clytiidae > Clytia > Clytia hemisphaerica. The sequence continues at coordinate 9,079 of NW_027104156.1, forward strand.
ATCCTAACCATGTGCTTTGTTAGTCGTAAATGTGCGAATGAGGGCTAAGATTTTGGCTTGGTGGAGAGGTATATTGTCTATTGCTTTTGAAAATATTGAAAAGTGATACGACAACTTTAAAAGCTTTAGTTGTTTTTTCTTCTCATTTCAGACGAGTCACACTCATTGTCCATGTATAATTTGGTATCTGTAAAAACACATCCTCTTGGTTATTCTGAAGACTCGTATCAAGAAAATGTTTTGGCAAATAAGAAGAAAGTTATTCGATTCCAAACTGGTGCTGGTCAGGAAAAACGATCATTGCAAAGCATTGACAGTGCTAAATATGTTAACACCAATTTTCCTGATGAAGATATTGTCCTTCCTTATTTGAACACAATGGAACCACAGTCCTTTAGAAGTGTTTTAGCGAAGAAATTCATGGCTATCGGGGAGAAACTCCCTGGAAAGTTCTATCTGTTGTCTTCTTTCAATGCCAGAAAACATTTGGAGAAGACACTTGGTGTAAAGAGAAAATGTATCGAAGAGCAGTTTCGATATCTGTCTCTGGATGGCAATTTAATGATATTTTATCCACCCTCATACCCTGCAGTAGTCCTAATGACATTACCAGGATCTGAAAGAGAAAGCCTCCATCAGCTGATCTTCAGAGCAGATGAGAACCTAAAATCGTATCTCGCGTTGCACGAAGATCTTCTCCAAGTCAAAAGATTTGCCATTATCAATGTCATTGCGGCTGTTCATCACAAAAGAGAAGACGTCGAGAAGTCCCTACATTGTCAAGATAGCTTACCATTCATGTTATTTTCGGACTTTGTCTACGATTCTCAAACTTGGTGGAATAAAATTGAGGAATTCTTGGGGCAAATAGCTAATGACCTTGAGGAAGCTGACCAACAACGCACATTCGAAATTTCTGCACGATCGATCCTTCTCGAAGCATTGATCGATGAAAACTTTCCAACTCTTTTTGCCAAAGATGAAGAAGTGTTCTGTAAGAAGATCATGAACAGAGCACAGATTGACGTCTTGTTAGACAAACAACATAGTATCGAACGTTAAATCAATGATTATCATGTTTTTCGTTTTAATCGTTCAATCAATGGTTTTAGTTGATTTAATGATCAAAACTACGGAACTATGATAATACCGCTATACGGTTAGAAAGAAACCCGGGTATCTAACCCAAGGACACAAAGGGAAAGCAAAAAGTATACATATACCAAATCTTTGGTGATGAAAGAGATGTTAAAAAAAAAAAAAAAAAAAAAAAAAGTAATTATTATACCGTCAGTACAACTTTTCATCTTGTTTGCTGGATGAAATAAAATCAAGATAACAAAGTTTCATCCATTGTTGCACAACTCGAAAAGCTTTGCTTTGTTGTCTTGATTTGAACTTTCTATCTAAAATTAAAATGGCTACTTTCAAATTGAATTTCTTTTAAACATACAGGAACAGATGATAGTTCAACATATTATTACTTATTTATTTATGGCAGAAAATAATGATGGTGAGCAGCAGTGTTCCTCACAGCCATCACAGTCAAAGCGACCAAGAAAGACAAGTAAGTAGTTTCTTCTTTGTGTTCAACATTTTCATTTGCCACATTTTGTGAAAATGAGGCGGCGAGTGGTGGAAAAACAAGTTTTTGTGATTGTTTTTTAGCGCCCAGTCCAGTCAGCATCATGAACTGACTACCCAATTCCCCTCACATGGCATGGGTTGACTCTGGCAAAGGTTCATCCACTTGCCAAGTGAACCGCTGCGAGTGGGAATCAAACCTCAGTCCACAGAGGTCCACAGTCCACAGTGCCTAATTTTTATGCATCATATGCATTTACAACCATTTACCACATTTACCACTGAAAGGCATGATAGTAGATTGTGATCTGATATTACCAGACGGTGTCAATCGAACAACTTCGAACAAAAATCGCAATCAAACCAATCGAACGTAATCGAACGTGATCGAATAATTTGCGATTCGATTATAGTTGACTATGTTCCATTGGTTCGATTACAATAGACCTTTTTTCAAAGAGGCCACCCTGTTTAATAACTTACTTCGTGATACTTCGTTATTGATTATGTACTTTATGGTACTCATCCAATTCGTTGAATCCGATGATTGACCATTACTGTTGTACTGTTAGAGTCAGCTCTCCTGAAGTTGAAATAATTAGGAAGCAGCGGTTCGTCTGGCAGTGTACTGAGGAATTGGTCAAGATGCTGTTTAAAAGTTTGTTTGGTACAGTTTGTGAGGTTTCTAAGGGATTTTGGCAGAGCATTGAAGAGCCTTGGTCCTTCTTGTGAGAGACAACCTCTCCAGATATTTTTATGTTTGACATTTATAGCTTTCAAATTGCATTTTCTACCCAGTCTCTGATTTGTGTAAGAATGTACGCCGTCTGCCTCGTCATTGTAGTTGAAATTGGGGGCAATGTCTTCTAGTATGCACCACGTGTAAATGATTCTGTACCTGTCTCTTCTTCTTTCAAGACTGTAGATTTTCAGTTGGTTCAATTTTTCCCAATAGTTAAGTGGCTCAACGAGGGGATACCGTTCAGGAATGATTTTTGTAGCAGCTCTAGTTCTTGAATGAGACATCTCTTTGATGGAGAGAGCTGCAAGCAGAGCTGGGTAGTTCATTTGTTTTGAAATTTTGTTGCTTTGATTGATCAGTCATTTGATGGCTATGCAAGTTTCCCTCCACTGATGCAAGTTACCCGACTTCACGATATCACCTTTCCATGGTACTCTCTTTTAAGGTACACATCAATATTTGAATTACGATTATTTGATTAATGTATGACCATTACTGCATATATATAAAACACCATACTGTGTCTTAAAGTTTGAGAAATGTTTGTTTGCTAACTCAGCTTTTTTGAATTATATATAAGCTCTTTAGTAACGTCGAAGAGTGATACATTGCGCTTCTCTGCCATATTTTGCACGGTGTATCTTACCAGATCGCCAATATGTACATTTTAAAGACAAAGGCAAATTTTTGTAAGGTTTAGATTGTAATTGATCACATGTTTCAATCTGTAAACAAGAGATTTAATTTGATGACTGGAATTTTGAGTAAAACAAAGGAAATAAAGTGAGTAAAAAATATGGCAGAAAAGTGCAATATATCACCCTTCGATGGCATTGAATAGATATGAACGTGGAGCAATCTTTGATTGAAAACAAAAAGAAATCCAAAATATTTGTTTACCTCAACCAAAAAGAACAATAGACCGATATCTGGTCTGATATGAAACATGAATACCGATATCTCAATCTAAAAAATGAGAGTTTTATGTAATTTAAATTTACACAAGAATGATTTAATAATTTATTATAGTGTACAATCTTAAATTTAACCACAAAAAATATTTTGTCCAAGAAACCTTAACTTTTCTAAGATGATGTCATAGAATCCCGAAAGCTCTATTCAATCTTAAAGATTAATTAAAAATCTCTAAGATTAATATTAACCTCCTTTAAAAACATAACTTTTTAATGGAATTAATCATAAACCAATTTTTTAGAATTTGTAAAAATTAAACTTTGTTGGTCGATAAATTTCTATTAAGTTTTGTTGTCAAACTAATAGAACTAAAGAACTGAAGAAAAAATCTGCATGATGTGCCTGTTAAACTTATGGCCACTACTCAAAGCTCTAAAGTCTCTGCACACTAATTTACTGGTCGAACTTTGTGGAACTATAATATTTGTCAGGTTTGCTGAACTTTCTCTGTTGTCATACTTTGCAGAAGTTCCTTGAATTTTAATCAAACACTTGGATTTTTTAAGACAGTCTGGATTACATGATATGACATGAGATTGATAATTGATGATTAATTGATTTGCATTCAGATTTTAAAATTGGCAATGATCTATCTATCTATCTATCTATATTTTAAGTATCAAAAGGTCCTAAGACCCATTATCCATACATACAAATTATAAGATTGTATAAAAATAAAAAGTAAATAACCTATGTAAATTTTTTTGCACTAACAGAGGACACAAAGAAATAGCTTGATAAGGCTAAATTAGAGAAATGGCTAGAGTAGGCTGAATTAGAGTATAAGTAGTGGCAGAACAACCAGCAAAACTAGGAAGGTGCACAACAAGACGCCAAACAAAAACAAAAGAGTTATATATGCAAAGATAAAGAAAAGCTGCTTGTACAATAGTGGCTAAAATTTGAAATGGGGGAGTCCTCGATTCAAACAATTGCTAAAAATAAATTTCATTTAATAAGTTACATAAATGTAATAGGGATAAAATGCTAAACTAGTGTAATAATCAAGGTTTGTCTAATTAATATTTATTAGTTAATTTTATTGGGTGATCAATAGTGCTAATCTATCATTTCAGTTATCTAGATCGTGATTGCTGGTCAAGAATTTATAAATTTCAAGAATTTTTTAAGTTGTAACGTCTGATGTTTCTGAAAAGCTATTACATGTATAAACAGTGCTGCAAAAAGGGAAATATATATTATTTAAAACAAATTTCAATCAATTAAAATTGATTATTGATATATTATTATTGATTAGTTGTCAATGCTAACAATAACACAAGGCTAAGGATAAGCAATCAATTACTGTCAAAGGACAAGAAAAAACATATCATCCATGTAGCATTATGTCTGATGTTTGGATAAAACCAAGAATGTTTTTTTTGCCCTTGGGAATAGGCTTCAGTTACTTTTGAAAAACAAAGTATTTTAGTTGCCTTGGAAATATATAAAAAGTATTTTGCAAAGAAAGCATGTTTTCACCATTTCTTTTGCAACTAAACTTACTACTATTGACTTATCACCTTGGCTATACAAGATATGAAATTTTGAAGGTTTGATTTTGTTTAATTACTTTAAAGCAGTGTTCAGACAAGACAAGTTAAACCCTCTTAATGGCAAGCAGGGGTAGAATCTACCACCCTTGATACTTTTTTATCAATATGATCATATTATGTAGTTTATATCAAACTTACAGAAAGTAAAAAATAATTGACACAACATGCATTATCATAATTTTTTCTCTATTTTTTCTATTTCTCTATTTTCCTTAACACTGCAGATCACTGGATAGCATCATTTTAATCACTAAAACTATTCTTTTAACATGAATGGATTTGAAAAATTGTTATTTCTTTGTAAAGAGGATAATATTCATCCCATGGAACATTTTGAAGGTTGCTAAAAACTTAAAAATTACAAAAATTCTTTGTCTACACATCACTTTGTTTAGGTCTTGGTTTGATGAAACAAATTGTGGCTGTTAACAAATCACTTAAAGCTAAAGCAAAACCCAAGAAAAAATCAGAGATTTGCTTTGTTGAACTCAAGAGATCTGCTGAAACTGGTTAGTATATTTTGTTTGTGCGGGACAACTGAAACTCTAAATTTTGTCATCAATACAGACCAAAGAGATTTCTCCCTGTTTCAAACTTTTCAACCTGAATTTTATTGCACAAAAACTTTTGAAAGTTTTAATCTTTAGCTAAGGTTTGTTGTCTTGTTCAATTTTAAATGCATGCATTCTTTCTCCTTTTTTTTGGATAATCTAGGTCAAAGGATCTACAAGCTGAAGAGACCAAAACATAACAATGGAATGAAAAGAAGAATATCAAATACTGGTAAATGTGCAGTTACATTATTTTATGCACTGGGTAATATTGAGGTACCTAAATCTAAATAGAGTTGTGTGTCTTGTACGTATTGAAATTTCAACACTTTCTTGTTATTTTCATCAGTAATCACTGCAGATGAGCAAGTTTTGGATATCGATGCAAAAAATTCAAACTGGCAAATTGCAGAAAATCTGGACACCATCGAAAATGAAGAATTAAATGACATAAATCCACAAAGTGATACAAAAAGTAGGTATCATATCATCCCTTCTTGAAGACAATTAAGGAAAAAACATTGTTTAAAATGTTCACTGTTATAAGACTATGTAAGATCAAATCCACTCTCATAAAAAAGGGGAAAAACTGGCAAAAAAAACATTTTTGGTGTTATAATGTAACAGAGTAATAACGATCAACTATTTTAATTTATTTCAGTGAATAGTTGGTTAGAAACGCTTCTTAACTTTGTCAAAACAAAAAAGAAGAAGAAGTCATGGTTCGAAAGATCAAGATCCTGCCAAGAAGATTGGGATTTGCTGAGGAAGAATATTTGGAGGACAATGCAGGCTAGGGAAGTTTTGGATGAACATTGTAATGTGTGTTGTGATCGACTTGGTGATCTTTATTGCATGGTTTGTCACAAATCATTTTGTCATGTATGTGACGATGTCTTCCACTTGGCAAATCCATTTCATGATAGATTGTTGTCTGGCAGGTACCTAGATGTTCTGGAGTGTTTGGATGAGAAGAAAGAAATTATACCAACAGGTATTTTTCAAATAGTCAGTTATAATTAGAAAATGTATCATGCAATACATCTAACAGCTTCATATACACACTTTAATCATAGTGCATAGAGCCTTCTCGAAATCACAAAAAGGGAGGGAACATCTG
>NW_027104157.1:0-20545 GCF_902728285.1 Clytia hemisphaerica
TGAATCTCTTTATCACCAGTAGAATGGTATATAAACAAAAATATGTACAGGTTAAAAAGAAGAAAATAAAAAAACAAGACTACGTTAAATAGAATATATGAACAGTCAACATGCGAGAACAGGGATTTGAACAGGATAAAAGAAAGAAAAAAGAGACAGAGGTCAGATCCCTGTTCTCGCTCTGATGACGTGTTCTTCTAACATTGCTTTGAAAGCAACCCGATTATCATAAACATGCCAGTTTTGAATATAATCATTGTACTTATCAAAGATATCTGAGGGCAGTTGATCAAAACATTGAATAATACGGTGTCTTTTGCCGAATAGTGTTTCTGTGAAGGATATGTCGTTAAGATCGATTATTCTTTGACATTTGTCGAGAAAGCTGAATTCTACGTTTCGAGTAGACAGTAAAAAGCAGATATAACTCTTGGTAGATTCATTAAGCACTAACTGTCTGAGTAAGTTCAGACGACGTTCATCGATAATGCTGCATACATTGGGAATACTGTACTACAGTCGATGAATGTCGTTTTTGCTTCTCTTCGATACATTGAATAGAGATTTTAAACAAGCCCTTGCCTGAGAATCAAGGTACTCCATCTCTGATTTTGTAAGTTCAACTAATTCAAGGCCATAGAGAAGTTTTGGTATGACAATTGTGTTGTATATAGAAACAGTAGTGCTAGGATGGCAGTTACGGATGCCGGAAGCGATGAGGGAGGTGGCTACAGACCATAACTCTGCTATTCGAGTGTCTCTGTGGTTCTTTAAGCATAGATGATTTTTCTTTTTTTGTCCATTGAAATCCGAGATGCGTTAGGGTGTCTTGTTGTGATATTTGACAGTCGTTAAGAGTCAGGGTCGGCGATTTGATTTTGGTGGGTCCAGATATGACGAATTGTGTTTTGGTCTTTGCTTGGTTGAATTTAAGCCCATGTTCCTTACCGAAGGATGCGCAGTGGTCAATAAGAGTTTGAAGGTTTCTGAGGGTAGGACTAAGTAGTAAAATGTCGTCAGCGTAAACTATAATACATGTCTGAAGACCATTTGGTAGTGAGGTTCCAATCTGTAGGGCTTTGATGTTCGAAATAAGTTCTTGGATGTAGATGTTGTACATGTAAGGTGATAGGATGGCTCCTTGGCGAACCCCTTGACTGAGGGTGAACTGCTTTGATTCCCCAGATAGGTACACTACGGTGGCTGTACCGTTCAGATAAAATTGGACGAGGAAAGAGATTATCTCACTTGGAAAGTCTTTCTCTCGTAGCTTTTCGAATAGAGTAAGCCAGTTGACACAGTCAAATGCCTTTTCAGCGTCAAGGCTACAAATATAAACTGGAGTGTCTCTTTTGTTGTAATATTGAATAGTTTCTTGTAGAATAAGTTCAGCGTGGAGGGTAGAGGAACCACTGGTGAACCCAAACTGTGAGTCTATATGATTCTTTATTTCAGGACATCTCTCCAGGATGACAAGTTCTAGAAGTTTAGTAACTATAGGTAAAATGCTAATTCCTCGGTAGTTGTTCGGGTTGTTGAGTGATTTTTTGTACGATTTAACAAGTGGGATTATTATCGAGGTGCTAAGTGCTTCGGGGATGTTTTTCGACGTAAGAATCTTGTTGATCAGTGTTGTCAAATATGAGATAAACGAATCACTTTGCGCATATATGTAATGTTCTGCCTTTAGTTGGAATGGATCGCGAGATTTACCGGTCTTAAGCTTTTTCATTGCATTCAATACTTCCAATTTCGTGACGTAGAACTCACCCTCGGCAATTGATTCCTGTACATCGTCTAAGAGATCTTTAAGTTTTTCGTTTGTCTCTGAGTTATCGATATGGTCAACTCTCGGTGAATTTAGTAGCTTGTCGAAGTGAATACCGAATTCTGATACAATATCATCACTGGTTGTCTTTCCATTTATTGTGTAGAGTTTATGTTGCTTCTTTTTGAGAGAAAGTTTATTTCATTCCAGTATTTAGAAGGGTGAACCTTTTTCAGTTTTTCAACATTTATGTAGTGGTTTACAGTCGCTTGATGTTTTGCATGTTTCACTTGGTTCCGAAAGATTTTTCTGGCAAATTTGTAGCGATTGTACGAAACGTTAGAACTGTCTCTTGGAAAATTATTCTGGCGCCACGAGTTAAACATTGTTTGGAGATTTAAACGAGCTTTGCGTAGTTCGTCATTCCACCATGGTTTACTTTGAAAATTATGGGATGTTTTAACAAATTTCGAATAACATTTAGTTGCAGAGTTTTGTAAGGTTGTGTGCAGTTCGTTCAGCATAGAATCGGCATTGGAGCTAGCGTTGGTTTTGGTCTCAATGATAGATGATACGTGTTGTTGATAAAGAGATATAAATTTTTCATTTTTCCACATATAATTCGGAATGGAAGAATCAAATACACTGCCATTTCCCTCAGACTCATTTTCAGGCTTATTGGTCCCCGGTGGAAAGTTAAACGAAATGTCAACTGGTAGATGATCGCCTGTGTTTAAAGCATCTGGAGATAGGACAGAGGTATTCAAAACAAAGTCAGAGAGTGATGTCGGAATTAAAACGTGATCAATATACGATTTGTTGGGCATTGATAAGTGGTGGTAAGTATAAGTTGGTCCTTCACCTTGAGTAATGTCAATCGGAATTAAATTGTTCTCCACTATGAACTGTGAGAGGTGTTTGGAAAGTGCATTTGGTTGAGCTGTTCGTTGAGTTAGAGGTTTGTCAGGACAGCTTTGGAAATCACCGAGTATGATTGGTTCTGAAATGTCAATGAATTGGTTGAGAGCACCAGTTATTGTTGCAAGTTGTGTTTTGTAGATGTCTATTGATTTTTGGACTGGCTGTGAGAGTGATTGAAGGTACACACCAATGATTGTCAGTGTGCGGTTTCTGTATAATGTTTTAACAACTGTGGTAAAGTCTTCTAGCAAAATAGTGTCCACATTCGTAAAGCGATCCTTTCGGAGAAGTAATGTAGTACCACCAAATGGTCGACCATGATCGTGTTGATTGGCTGGTTGTAAGAATAGGTGAAAATTGTTTCTGTATGATGAAAGTAAGTGTAATTCGCTTTGTGTGAGCCATGTTTCAGTGAGATGTATTGCGTCGTAAAGTTTAGTAAGTTTTTCAATATTACAGAGTTTGTCTTGTATCCATAACAGTTTAAGGAAACAAACTTTAGGTTGTCAGTGCAATTACTCGAGGTTGTCGTATCCATTTTGGTTTCTATTGAAGTGTCTATAATTGTTGAAGTTGTTGCTGGGTGAGCTTTGAGTGAGATAAGGGTTTTCATCGGTTAGGGGTTGACGGTCATTGCGAAAGCTTTGATTTCCTCTGTAAACTGTTGGGGTCATGGTAGGTATCAGGTTACGGTCATTATGAGGGTTGCGGTTGTAGTAGGAGGAGCGGTCGGCAGAGTTAGTGTTGGGGTTACGGTGGTCATTGTTGGTTCTTGGATGACGGTACGGTTTAACAACTAGTCCCTCAATCCAACGGTCAACCTCAAACGCTTTGTGTTTGTCTGCAGGATGTATGTCAATACGAAAGGATTGATTGTGGTGGCTTTTGCGAATCGGTTGGATGTCTATGACTCTGAGTCCTGACTCTTTGGAGACGATTGATTTGGTATCCTTTGCATTAAGTTCTGTACTGAATCCTCCAACGAAAAGAGAGTACGGTCTAGCAGCCCCAGTCACACCTTTCCCAGCACCCGATTTGCCACCATACACTACTGTTTTCTTTGTGATAACAATGTTCTCTTTGTTGTTGTTTGTACGAGGTAAGTCCAGCCTTTTTCGATTTGTGGTTGACGATTGTGGTGGTGTTATTCCCCACGGTGTGGTGGTTGTAGCTCTCTCGAGGAGTCTATCAACAGAATGTTCAGAGTGTTCTTGTTGGATGTTCCCAATGTTACCAATTTTAGACTGGAGGTCGTTGACTTGGATCCTTAATTTTTCGTTATCTTTTTCCATAATTCGTAGTTGTGACTTCATCTCCTCGTGTTGTTCTTCCAGCTTTTGATTTTTCTCGAGAATCAAATTGAGTTTATCCAGGATGGTTACAATGTCAGGGTCCATTAAAGGTTTACGAGGTGGAGCTTTCAGGACACTTGACATTTTCTCAAATATTCTGTTCTCATGGATTGATAACCCAAAGTCGTAAATGTCTTGTGCCATTTTTTGGTTGATTGATCGACCCTTGTAGCTCTTAAGATTTTTCACTTGTTCTAGGGGAGAGAACCCATTATCGTCTAGTGTTTTGTCATCAAAGTTATCAATGAAAGCATCGAACATCTGCTCTCTAAATAAAGTTAATGTGTTCGTAGAGAGCTGTTGTAGACTGTTGATAACTTCTGGTTTTATAAGGTTGCATATCTGAGTCAGATTTTGGAGATATGAAGTTGATGGTCCTTCTTTGTTCTTTGAGATGTGGTCAGTCAATGATTTGAGAAAAGACTGATCAGATGTCTGTTGAGATGGTTGATTAGGTGTTTGTTGAGATGATTGTTGTGGTTTCTTCGGAATTAGGACGCCATTTTGAATTCCGCTGCTAACGTCCGCCATCTTGTAATCGAATGTTGTTCTTTTTGTTTCATAAGGCTCTAATTAGACTTGCGGGTAAAAAACATTCCGGGGGTCAAATACGCAACTTTTTCAAAGTGGAAAGTCTTTAAATGTTGACCTGAAGGTATATTGTTATTCGAATGTTTACCCCCGTCTTTGTATAAAAATAATTCGAACATCAAACCCCATTCTGCGCAATGTGAAGTGAAAGATACTGGAAAAGGAAGAAAAAATTCCCGAGTTAAAAAATGAAAAATAACTCGGAAAGTTAAAGGAAGCAAAAATTCCCGAGTTAAAAAATGGAAAATAATATGACGTCACTAAATTCCAAAAATGACGTCATAACTCGGAATAACTCGGTTTTTTTTAACTCGGTTTTTTTAACTCGGAAAAAATAACTCGGGAATTCCGGGCCTCAATTTTAGTCGTCTAGAAACCTTTGTGCACTAACTCCAAATAAAAGAAAAGTGTCAATATTGCAATTATAATTTTTCCCCTCTCAAAAAAAATTCTTGAAAAAAAATGTGTGGGGATTTGTTTGTTAAAAGTTTTTCATTTGAGTTGATTTTGTTTTGAGAGTTTGCCTAGAGTTTTGAATTGTTTTCTCGCTACGCAAGTTTCTGTGTAGCTAGCCGGGATATCTACAAGGCCGGAACGCCGGATTATTCCAGTCGTTTATACAAACTAAATCCCGTAACAATAATCGTAATATCATATAACGCCTATACTACTGTATTACACGCATTATAAACGACTCCAGTCTAACAAAAAGAAGATCTCATTCCAACAGAGCCTTCCTAAGACTAATAAACCAGCTGCACTGGAAGCTCCGGCTTAGAGATTAAAAGATGTGAAATATGAGTTTGTTGAGTTAGTTGTGTTAGAACGTTGCCCACAAACTACTAATCAGAACAGATCAGAAAGCAAAGTAATAATTCTATTGCAGCGAATAAATAAACCAGCTGGGTAGCTCTTCTAAGTGATTACACATGCACTTTCTTGCCTCAAGAACCAACACCACCCCCCCCCCCCCGCCCACTCATCCTCGACTATAAAGTTCAAAATTGGAGCAAAAGGAGAAAAACATTTAGAAGTCAATATTTCCAAGTTGTTATGAATTTTTTTTTTTCTAAACTTGCCAATAGCGAAGCTATGATGCGCCGTTGATTTGATTGTCCGGATAAAATTTTGGGGAGAAAAATAGCCTAAATTAGAGGCCACAGCTTTTAGCTAAGCGTTATTTTTTCTGTTGGGATAATACTTGGTGGAGGAGAGTAGGATAATCCAAATAAAATGGTACAATAGTGTGTATGTAATAAATAGTGGTATATTTGGAAAAAACCTGTTTCGGGTTTGAAAAATCTTCAAAAGGAACGGTCGCCCAAGCCAATGAAATTACGACAAAGTCCAAAAAAAATCATTTTCAGTTTTAGTTATAACACTGAAAATTTCTCCGATCTTGTTAAAATTTACACAGGAATTGTGTTTTAGTATCCTTTACTGAATTCTCATAGTGATATGTTTAAAAAAAAATCTGTGTCGGGTTTGAAAAATCAAAAGGAACGGTCGCCAGCCGCGATGAAATTACGACAAAGTCCAAAAATGATCATTTTCAGCCATAACACTGTGAAAATTTCTCCAATCTTGTTCAAATTTACACAGGAATTGTGTTTTAGTATCCTTTACTGAATTCTCATAGTGATATGTTTGTAAAAAATCTGTGTCGGGTTTGAAAAATCAAAAGGAACGGTCGCCAGCCGCGATGAAATTACGACAAAGTCCAAAAACGATCATTTTCAGCCATAACACTGTGAAAATTTCTCCTATCTTGTTCAAACTTACACAGGAATTGTGTTTTAGTATCCTTTACTGAATTCTCATAGTGCTATGTTTTTAAAAAATCTGTGTCAGGTTTGAAAAATCAAAAGGAACCGGTCGCCAGAAATTACGACAAAGTCCAAAAACGATCATTTTCAGCCATAAAACTGTGAAAATTTCTCCAATCTTGTTCAAATTTACACAGGAATTGTGTTTTAGTATTCTCTATTGAATTCTCATAGTGATATGTTTGTAGAAAATCTGTGTCGGGTTTGAAAAATCAAAAGGAACGGGTCGTCAGTCAACAATAATGATGATGAATACACAAAACAGGATCATTTTCAGCCATACACATAACACCACAAAAACTACTCAGATCGTTTTCAAATTTGCACTGTTATGTTGTAATTTTAGTATTTTCTTTTGAATTCCAATAGCTGTGTGATTGCAAGTTTCATTGTCAAGTTAGAGTTTTATGATTTTGTGTGTCTAGAAGAAGAGAAGTTAGCCATATGCAAGATTTAAGCACTCGATCAGCTGACGATTCATGGCCAAAATTTCTCCAAAGTCTTTCCACATTGTTAGAGAACCAGTATGCATCAAACTTCTCATAAATCATGTCCAAAACATCATGAATAATAACTAGCCCACTTTCGGCAGACATTTTTTTCTAAATACTTTCGGTCAATCAAATCACAATATTATCAGAATCTAGATAATCCGTTTTTATTAAATCGGAATAGATCATCGGATTAGATAAACAAAAAAAAATGTCTTGACCGTTGTCGGAAGAGAGAATTAAAGGCTCCTAGGCCGNTCAACTCGGCGTTTTTCTTGATTTTACTTTGCCCTGACCGACCATGGAGAAGGGTCGGTGATTTTTGCGAAAAAATCCCGTAGATTTATTGCCGAGCTTGGGAGAGAAAACCAAAACAAAAAAACATCGAAGGAAGGAAAGGCAGAAAGGGGAAGCAGTTGCAAGCACATGACATGAGTGAACTTTATCCATGGTTGTTTTCTTGGAGCACTAGGTTCTGGTTTGGTGAAGAAGAATATTCTTGAAGGCTAGAGAGCTTAAAATCTTTGCTGTTGCTTTTTTGGCAATATTAGTTAGAAGGGATTGTTTTCCTCAAGACCACCCACAAACAATTTTTTTTCAACATAAATGCCTGACACCTTGTCTATGGGTAAGGTTTATATTTACTGAATTTTGTAGTTTCTTTTATGGTAGAGGGAATCAGTGTTAGTTGAGACTGAAATATTGACTTTTACCAGTTCATACAAGAATGGGTTTGTGCTTAAATTTTTTTAATAGATTTTAATTACTGTTTATTTAGTTATTATTGGGCTTGATTGTGTTTAATGTTTCGCTATTTTTTATATTTTTGATAGTCAATTTTTCAGCTTGACGCCTGAGTGACGGTTATCTGGCATATTTCGACCAAAGCATTCTACAAAATTCAACCAACACCTTTCTTGATATCAGACCAACATCCTCCACCGTGTCCAATTTCTGCAATATCTAAACAACACATTCCACGATAACTGATCAACACTTTCCATTATGACTGAAGGATACTGAACAAAAAGTTTCTTTTTGACTATATTTTTAGCAAGCAGCTGGTTCATTCAAAAACAACTTTTCTAAGGCTCAGATCTCAGGTATTGAAAGTTTGAAACAAAAATTTTTTTAGGACACATTTCTACGACATTAGAAAAAATTGTATCGAAAAGAATTTTTTTTGACTTCAAATTTTCACATTCTTCTGGAGAAATACAAAATTATCTGCTACCCAATCAACACAGAATGCAAGATATATAAAAATTTCCCCTGACTTTTTAGGGCAATTCAAGGTGAAACGCTGCAACCTTTTAATAATTTACGGTGAAATTTCAGCTAATCACCATGTAATTATAGACCTTTTTTTAGTGAGGCCACCCTGTTGAATAATAATGTAGTCCAGCAAAAAAAACAATGATATAGCCATGCATAATTATTATAATATGCATGAAACAGTAATTATGCATGGCTGTATCATTGTTTTTATGCTGGACTACATAATTATTCAACAGGGTTGCCTCTTTAAAAAAAGGTCTATTGAACGATTTCTCACCGCCAATTCATCTAAAACCTCAAGGTAATTTCCTTTTATTTTTTTCTGTGATATAGTCAGATATAGTTTGCAAATTTCATCTAAAATTTTACAACTTTTTATCCTGCGAAAACACAAATTTTGTTTGAATTTTGTAAAAAACTAAAAATTTATCATAATTCCTGAACCAATGATCAAAATTACTTTAAATTTGAAATTTAGGGTCACTGAGATGATTGAAATGTAATTGTGAAAAAAAATTCCCCAAAAAATCTGTGGTTCAAATTTTCAATTTTAGACCTGAGGCCGGAAGGCGGTTGACCGAACCGGTGCTTTGCAAAAAATAGTCAAAATAAAAACCACGTTTTTAAACTCTTTACTCAAATTATCCTTTTAAATGATCCTAGTGGCAAGCCCATAAAATCCCACGTAAAAATGTATTGATTTATTCAAAATTTAAAAAAAAGATAACCAAAAATATGATGAAATTTCACACAATATTGAATATAATGTCTTTATATAGGTAATGCCCATCTTGAATACAGTAGGACAAAATAGCAACTATTACTAACATATAGCAGTCAATAAGATAACTAACTAAAATTAATTTTTTAATGGCTATCTTTGGCTATTTTGTCCACAATTCAAGTTGGTCAAAATTATTGGAAATGTTTATTATGTATATATACCTTTCTAAAAACAAAAAAATTTAGCACCCTACTTGTATAATTTTTCACTATTTTGAAACTATCTAAATTATTTATTTTGAAACTTTTATATTTTTAATAACTATCAAAATTATAATCAGTATATGATATGGCGCGCCAAAGCGGAAATAAATACTATCTCTTTAAAACAATACTATCTTCGTTTAAAACATACTATCTTTTTTAAAAATTACTATTTTCGATTAAAACATACTATTTTCGTTCAAAAAATACTATTTTCGTTGAAAAAATACTATTTCCGTTTGAAAAAATACTATTCTCGTTTAAAACATACTATCTTCGTTTAAAAACATACTATCTTTTGTAATGACACTATCTTTTTTAAAACATACTATCTTTTCGAAAACAGTCTGGAAACGAGGTTGCACGTCTTGCCTCGCTCATTTTAAAGTTTGCATGCATGACCCGCGCATGGTGGGACGGCGGGACCATGCTTGCTGGATGGTCCAATAAGATCAGCAATTTCCTTCCATTTGAACCCTAGTGTTTTTAGTGCAAAACTTGGTCTTCGTTTGATATCTTTCAATGGTCTGCCACGGTAGCCATTTTTACTGTCAGTCAGGTCAGATCTTGTAGGGAGCCGGAACCATTGTTATGTTGGCCTGCATGTGGACGGATGAGGCCATAAAAAATAACACGAAACCAACGCCCATTACACGCCCCTCAAAATGAAAATTACAAAATTTGAATAATCGAGGCAACCTATATTCGAAAAAAGATAGTTTTTTTAAAAAGATAGATAGTATTTTTTAAACGAAGATAGTAGTTTACAACAAAGATAGTATTGTTTTAAAAGATAATGAAGATGTAAAATAGTTTATTTTTAATACTATGTTTAAAAAAACTAGTATTTTTTGCCAAAAATTGTAGTTTTAAGTAGTTTTAAAATAGTGTTTTTAAAAAAGATGTAGTTTTAACCGAGATAGTATTTTTTTAAAAGATAGTATTTATTTCCGCTTTGGCGCGCCATAATATGACAACTGGCACGGGGAAAAATCTATGAAATTCACGGTGAAAAACTGCAATCTGACAACATTTCACGTTGAAATTTCACCTTTTCATCGTGAATTATTAATTGCAGCTTTTCACCGTGAATTCACTAAAAAGTCATGCAATATGATTTATATTGAATTTTTCCTGAGTTGAACTTGAAAGGTTTTGGAAGACCATAAGGTGGGACCAATTTGATTTGTTGTTTTACGACCCGACCAAACCTAAAATTTAAAAAATCAAAATTAATGCTGATCATACTCTCACAGGAAAAATCTTAAAAAGTACATACCTTAATTTTTGGGTGAACTCACATAATTCACTTTAAAAAGTTGCAGTTGTGAAAATGAAATCTGGTAAATTCACCCAAAATATCATGGTGATTTAAAAAAAATTTGCTGTGTGTGACTAGTAGACTAGGTACTGCTTTACTCAAAATTTTAAAAAGCTTTCTGAAGTTTTTCAGAATTTTGTGCTCAACTTTTCAATAAAACTGCAATTCACCAATAATCTTTAATTTCACAAGTTTGGTATAATTACTGATTTTTGCTTTAATAGACTGCAGATGTTTTCATGGGTATAAACCATTTATAATGTTTTAATAAGTATGATTCATTCTTTTTTTGCAAACCAAACTGATGCTCTTTTTTTGTTTAGCTTATTGTGGCCTGTAAAAAAAACACAAATTATATTGGTCTCGCTGGACATGTGTAGACAAAATCAAACCAACAATTATGCCTTTTATAAAAATTAAAAAATTTTTGATAAAGAAAAATAATGCATAACACTTAGCTACACTAGTAAAAAAGCTGTGATTGAAAAATGCCACTCTAATAAAATTTTCCTAGAGCAATGAGACAAAACAAGCTCCATGCACTGGAGATAAACCTGGTGGATACAAGTTTGTATCATAAAAAGACGAGTCTTTCAAATTAAAAGAGAAAAAGCCTTTACTGCTCCCTTCTCTCTTTTTNATTTACTGAGTTTGTAGTTTCTTTTATGGTAGAAGGAATCAGTGTTAGTTGAGACTGAAATATTGACTTTTACCAGTTCATACAAGAATGGGTTAGTGCTTGTCAAAAATCTTCAATTAAAGTTTCTTCTAAGAAAAAAGGCCTAAATTTTTTAAATAGATTTTACTAACTTTTTATTTAGTTATTATTGGGCTTGATTGTGTTTAATGTTTCGCTATTTTTTATATTTTTGATAGTCAATTTTTCAGCTTGACGCGTGAGTGACAGTTATCTGGCATATTTCGACCAAAGCATTCTACAAAATTCAACCAACACCTTTCACGATATCAGACCAATACGGTGGAGGATCCGTGTCCACTTTCTGCAATATCTAAACAACACATTTCACGATAACTGATCAACACTTTCCATTATGACTGAAGGATACCCTCCACGGTATCTGAATAACACTTTCCACAACATCTGAACAACACCTCTGACAGGATGATTTGAGAGCAGTACTCGCAAGCTGGATCTGAACAAAAAGTTTCTTTTTGACTATATTTTTAGCAAGCAGCTGGTTCATTCAAAAACAACATTTCTAAGTCTCAGGTCTCAGGTATTGAAAGTTTGAAACAAAAATGTTTTTAGGACACATTTCTACGACATTAGAAAAAATTGTATCGAAAAGAATTTTTTTTGACTTCAAATTTTCACATTCTTCTGGAGAAATGCAAAATTATCTGCTACCCAATCAACACAGAATGCAAGATATAAAAATTTCCCCTGACTTATTAGGGCAATTCAAGTTAAAACGCGCTGCAACCTTTTAATAATTTACGGTGAAATTTCAGCTAATCACCATGTAATTATTGAACGATTTTTCACCGCCAATTCATCTAAAACGTCAAGGTAATTTCCTTTAATTTTTTCTGTGATAGTCAGATATAGTTTGCAAATTTCATCTAAAATTTTTCAACTATTTATCCTGCGAAAACACAAATTTTGTTTGAATTTTGTAAAAAACTAAAAATTTATCATAATTCCTGAACCAATGATCAAAATTACTTTAAATTTGAAATTTAGGGTCACGTGATGATTGAAATGTAATTGTGAAAAAATTCCTCAAAAATCTGTGGTTCAAATTCATTTTAGACCTGAGGCCGAGAAGGCGTATTTGACTGAACCGGATGCTTTGCAAAAAATAGTCAAAATAAAAACCACATTTTAAATTTCTTTACTCAAATTATCCTTTTAAATGATCCAAGTGGCAAGCCCATAAAACCCCACGTAAAAATGTATTGATTTATTCAAAATTTAAAAAAAAGATAACCAAAACTATGATGAAATTTCACACAATATTGAATATAATGTCTTTATATAATGCCTATCTTGAATACAGTAGGACAAAATAGCAAAATAACATTACTAACATATAGCAGTCAATAAGAAGATAACTAAATAAAATTCTTTTCTTAATGGCTATCTTGGCTATTTTGTCCACAATTCAAGTTGGTCAAAATTATTGGAAATGTTTATTATGCATATATACCTTTCTAAAAACAAAAAAATTTAGCACGCTACTTGTATAATTTTTCACTATTTTGAAACTACCTATAAATTATTTATTTTGAAACTTTTAGATTTTTAATAACTCTCAAAATTATAATCAGTATATGACAAATGGCACGGGAAAAAATCTATGAAATTCACGGTGAAAAGCTGCAATCTGACAACAATTCACGTTGAAATTTCACCTTTTCATCGTGAATTATTAATTGCAGCTTTTCCGTGAATCACTAAAAAATATGAATTTTTCCTGAGTTGGACTTGAAAGTTTTAGAAGACCATAAGGGGGCCCAATTTGATTTTTTGTTTTACCGGCCCGACCAAACCTAAAATTTAAAAAATCAAAATTAATGCTGATCATATACTCACAGGAAAAATTAAAAGTATTTAGACCTTAATTTTTGGTGAAACCATAATTACTTTAAAAGTAGGCATGTGAAAATGAAATCTGGTTAATTCACCCAAAATTCATGGTGATTTAAAAAAATTTGCTGTGTGTGACTAGTAGACTAGTACTGCTTTATTAAAAATTTTAAAAAGCTTTCTGAAGTTTTTCAGAATTTTATGCTCAACTTTTCAATAAAACTGCAATTCACCAATAATCTTTAATTTCACAAGTTTGGTATAATTACTGATTTTTGCTTATATAGACTGCGGATGTTTTCATGGGTATAAAATTATTTACAATATGTTTTAATAAATATGATTCATTCTTTTTTTGCAAACCAAACTGATGCTCTTTTTTTGTTTAGCTTATTGCGGCCTGTAAAAAAAACACAAATTATATTGGTCTCGCCTGGACAGTGTATGTAGACAAAAAATCATAAAAACAATTATGCCTTTTATAAAAATTAAAAAATTTTTGATAAAGAAAAATAATGCATAACACTTAGCTACAGTAAAAAAGCTGTGATTGAAAAATGCCACTCAATAAAATTTTCCTAGAGCAATGAGACAAAACAAGCTCCATACACTGGAGATAAGCCTGGTGGATACAAGTTTGTATTATAAAAAGACGAGTCTTTCAAATTAAAAGAGAAAAAGCCTTACTGCTTACCTCTTCTCTCTTTTTATTCTTGAAAAAATATGATACTTTCTTTAATCTGAGTTCTGCTTGTTAAAAATAAATTCAAAACAAACCATTTACATGAAAGACCTTGTTGCAAAGAAGTTACAAACTAAAGTACTAACTAATATAGGAGGCTAAGAGACTCAAATACTAAAGAATTGCATAAAACATTTCCACACATACAGATCAACTTTCTGTCGCCCTGTTTTGGAATCATTATTCCAGCCGGGTCAATCTGTATTAGCAGCAAGAACTGCCGCGGGATTTACCAGTCAGACCCGACTGTTTGTTTACATTTGTTCGAACCGGGTCGGCCGATCACACCGCTAACCAAAATCCAAAATTTCCGGTTTTTGCCGAGTTGATATAGTCTAAGACAACAGCTACCCCCGAAAAAAATTCCCGTCTTCACGTTTGTTCCTCTTAGATGAAACTCGTCTTAGACTATAGCATAGTCTACAATAACACTAGCTATGGCATTTTTTTTTGTTTATGCGAATCGTTAGATAAAAATGAAAATTTTCGAGTAAAAATTGCCTTAAAAGTATAAAATATTCCTTAAATCCGCTAAAGACGGTTGCTCTTCCACTTTAAAAAGGCATAATTATAATAGTATGCCAAAAATTTGATATTTATTACGATTTCGAGGTTTTATTTCCAATTTTTTTGAGAATTTCAAATCAACAATATCCGGAAAACTAACACTTTAAATATTTACGCAAGCTTTTAGAACATATGAAATCAATTCAATACCACTACCCCATCAAGTTTTAGTTACATCCCTAAAATTTGACCTTAAAGGTCAGAGGAAATCAACACAGACACAGCGTTTTTAAGCAAGTGAAATTCCTAAGATATCAAAACTGTGTAATATTGAAGAAATCGAAATTTGAGCTTATAAAGGATAGGTAGTCTTACATACGGAAGAAAAAAATTTTCTATATTTTTTAACAAGAAATATTTTATTTAGTTTAAAAAAAAACGCTCTTAAGAAAAAAATACTGTACAAAATTTTAGAAAAATATCGAAGAATTTTAATTATCTTTAAGCTGTACAGTTTAGAAAAAATTAGTCATTTTAGCATTTTTTAAATTAATCTTGAAGAAAATTTAATAATTTATTACTTGTCTGTGTAAGTTTGTTAGGAGCCTATATTAGCAAAATTAATAAAAATTTAAGTTTAAAAAAAGTCTACAGTGTTTCAGTATTTACTATCAGTGCTTTGGTATGAGCTGTCGTATGTTTTTTGAACTGTATTTGCAACTGTACGTTTGTTCATGTCTGAAAAAAATGAAGGATTTGATAAAAAAATTCAATACAAACGAAAGTCTTTTCTACTTAGGGCACTTACACGCTTTTTTTTAATAAGAATATCTTCTATAAGAAAATCAGGGTGAGAATTGGCCAAACCGTAAGAATAACCTAAGAATACTGTGGATTTGACAGAATTTGATAAGAGTACAGTCATTTTGTATTTGGTTAACAGAAAAAAAACTGCTTCCTTTGCTAGAGATAAATTGAAGCTTTGAGGAAGACATGTAATTTCAACCCAAATGTTCACTCAAAAGGGCAATACTCTCAAATTGATCCTTTCTCATATTTGTAAAAAAGTGCAAGTCTAAAAAAGTAAGAATATGTTAAGAATATTTCACCCTCAATTTTGGCACTTACCTTCATCGAAAGTACACTATTCTTATTAAAAAAAAGCGTGTATATAGGGTTATCTCTGCCTGAACTTGACGATTTATTGTTGTTGTTTTTTTTAAATCGAAAAGCCTAACCTTCCTTCACACTTACATTCCAATACCCATGACATATAGGACAACATTAAAATCATTCCTCGCATGTTTATTGAGTGATTTCACAACGAAATGATGCGATTTTCAAATAATTAAAAAAAAACTAAAATGGTTTCAATACTTTGAATCTCAATTTAACCAAAAGGTGAAAGGTTTTTTTTCAGCATACTTAATAAAATAAAAATAAAACATGCTTTTGACACGTAATGATGAGTTGTAAATAGAACATGCTTGAGGCAAAAAAAATTATGCATGCATTTCAATCAATGACCTGTTTAAATCATCCTGATTACCCGCAACTGCATGTCGATTCATGGGAAAAAGCCTCAAGAGAAGCTCATTGTTTGGTGATGATTGCCAAATGAACTTTATTTTCCATTTTTGGTTAAAACAATTATTCTGCGCAAATGCGCGCCTTTTCTTCTTCGATTTTAGTATATTAGCGAGTTTATGTATTTGTGCGTTTTTGCAGGGGAAACGGTCAGTTTCTAATTTGTCTACATCCTGATTGACTAAGGACGATGGTAAAACAAGCACTTTCAGCGTCCTCGATTATGCAGGCCAAAACTGCGATTTATTCCAAATCGCTTCAGCCACACCGCCGTCCACAAGTGCAAATACATAAACTCGCTATTAAGTAATGGGAGCGGGAAAATTTTACTAATCAAAGTCCCCGAAGAATTTGAGTTAAGAAACCAGAGAAAGACTCTTACCCTGTGGATTTTCGAATGTATTCTTTCCAATAGTCATGAGAACCAGGAAAGCCAGTACTGCGCATACACCAGGGAAATAACTCATGATGTTTCGATAATAAAGTTGACACGAATAACAACATATTCTAAAATGCAGAATGGGTAAATTCATTGCAATATTAGATGTTTCTTTAGCCTGATTAGATGTCTCTTTATCATGATTAGATGTTTCTTTAGCCTGATTAGATGTCTCTTTATCCTGATTAGATGTTTCTTTATCCTGATTAGATGTTTCTTTAGCCTGATTAGATGTCTCTTTATCCTGATTAGATGTTTCTTTAGCCTGATTAACCCAGCTTGAATTTACACGGTTAAGATACGGCCTAAAGAAATGTATCGTGATCGGTGCTTTTAAATTGCATAAATAAGTGACGTCACAAGCACGAGAGTGAGCCTTGAAATTCTGATATCATTACTCCCTTCATCCGCCAAACTTTCTATGAAATATAATTGGTCTAATGTAATGTTGACATCCCTCTTTATTATTCCAATATCCTTCTTTAGAGATAGGAATAATATGACGGTCGGAATCACTGATTGATTTGCTTAACGGTCAGAAAGTTAAAAAAAATTTTTAATTAGTAATTCCAACCTTTCCTTTATTCCTATCTTAAAAGAAGAATGTCGGAATGAGTTAGATCAACTTACGGAATGTTTCAGCAAAGAGAACTTACACTTGATCTTTACACGGGTGGAGGAATTGAATTAACATGATAGCAGCACCATTTGAAAATTTATCCAGTAAACTCATGGAGCCGTAGACAAACGCGCTGGTATCCTGAGAAACAAAAATCAAAGAAAGGGGGTTTGTACTTTTACGGTGTTACGAGATTTGACGAAAAAAGAAAAAACGGTATTTTAAAATCAGACGGTGACGGTATTTAGCCTTATTTTCTGTCATTTTGCCGATATTTTTACCTCTACAAAGCGGTGTGACAGTGTTATTACTTTTTAAAATTTTCGGGATCCCGGGATTCAGCAAAAATTTTGACGGGAAAACGGTATTTCAAAACCCTACAGCCTCCCTAGAAATAGGAAATGCAAGAAACTCTTTATGAATCAAATACTGTCAGAAAAAGATTTTGATTAACTTATGATCATACGAGAGATACATAATAAAACAATCTCTTCCCCGTTAGAAAAGTGCTGCCGAAAGAAATAAAAAAAAGAGTTCTCGTAATCAAAGTTTTGTACAAACAGTACTAAGGCAAAATTCAATTAATTTAAGAGTAGAAGAAAAATGATTATTTAATGGTGAAAGTCTGTAGACCTAAAAAATTATATCACGACCTGGATCTCATTGCAAAATGAAAGAAGTACTAGCCGGTCAAAACAAAGGCTAAATAAAGTCTAAACCAGGCTCTATCCAATCCATCAATCAAAACAAACTTACCGAGAACAGAAACATTGCTTGCGAAAACGAAAGTGACACACAGACAGAAAACAAACAGACATACATACAGACTACCGCTATTTATAAATAGATATACTGAAAATTGCCAGATAATCCTACCACGTTCCTGCCGATCATTTGTGAGATCATTGCCAAGGAGTTGATCAGTAGTGTGGATCCACCGAGACCTAAGCAGACACAGGCACCATAGACGGCTGGTCTGTATTTTATATCCAATGACCGCATGAAGTAGAAGTAAACGCTGTGAAATAAATGGAATTATGTGTAATTTTGATATTTTCAAGATTTCATTATTTACAGCAAAGGAAATGGATTTAAAGGATATCACAGTACACTGACGAGGTACCATCGACAGTCTTCAAACTGATTACATGGCTCAATCAGTAACTACACTAATAATTAAGAGAAGTCTTTTGTTTTTATTTTTAAAAACTCTAAAGTCAAAATTATGCACTCTTATCAATGGGTTTTGGCCAGAAAATCCCTTTTCGAAAAATGACGAATTATTCATTAGTCAGTTCTCAAACACTGTTTGTAAAATATATCAAATACACAAATTTCTTACCTTCCTGCCAAGATAAAGCATAGCCCAAAGAAATATGTGAACTATAAGAAAAATTGCGAATAATGATTGCACTGTAAACATCATAGAGCAACCTGATTCATTCAAAAATTCACTGACCAAGTCCCACAAAGTTACCACAAGAATCATTGAAAATTCGAAGGCTATGTGAAATTTCCAATATTATAATACCTTTAATATTGGAATTTTATCGTGGTTTGGATCACAAGAATTGGGCTTTTCCAGAAAAAAAAATACCCCCACTGTTGAGGATATTAATTTTTCGAAGAATCGAACCCCCTGGATATCCAACTTTATTAGTAAAGACCCCCTGGATATCCACTCTTATAAAGATGCTTACCCCTGGATATCGTATTTTTTTACTTGAAAAGACACTTTATCTCCTGGATATCCGCTCCCTTGTAGATATTTAACCCCCTGGATATCCACTTTTGAACAAAAACCGTTAACCCCCCTGGATATCTGATATCCTCACAGAGGGCATACGTACTATTTCTGGAAAAGCCCATTACGTTCGACCAAGCCATCATAAGCTATGAATATTAATATCACTGTTGGGGTCGATAAAGCTCAAACCTGGGCATTTAGATTATACCTTTAAACCTAAAGCACGATTCAACTTCTTAGCAATCAACGATGCAAAGATACCGGTAACGTACACAACAGCAGGTGCAATGGCAATGGCACTCTAAAATGACCAAAGAACGAAGAGGTTAAAATGAATATTACATAGAACTATTTTTATGAGAGTTCAACAAACTGAACTTAAATCTTCTTTAGCCCACATTACACGCTTTCTTTATAAGAATATACTTCATAAGAATATTCATGATGAAATTGGTCTAAAAGATCAAGAATATGCTAAGAATATCACCATCGTAGAACTGGGGCTTTTTTGCCTGTAAATTATTTCCTTGGAATACTCCAGACTTTCAAAAAAATATTTTTTCATATATTTTTGCTTGAAATATGTAATTACATGTTAAATTTAGGTTTGGGTTTGGATTCTTAACTAGGAATGTCTTAAGCATATTTCAAGATAAATTTTCTGATAAATTTAAGAATATCCATAATGAAATGAATATCATTCTTATAATAAAGTGTTTAATAAAGGCCCTCAAGCTGGACACAAGTAATAAAATATTTATCCGACTAACTTTATTAAGTTTTAAGGTTTCAGTGACAAAGTAAGCGAGGTAAACTTGCGATATGTTGACAATCAATCTAGTCATCATATACAGCCATCCGACCTATGATAAAAAAATATCACTGAATATCACAAGCTAAAGGATTTTTCATAAATTATTTCGAGTGCAACGACTGCCTTGTTTTCAGGTTGTTTTACCAAGGTGATTAAATCCCTTGAGTTTTCATAGATAGAATAACAGAACTCGTCTGGGAATCAATTACCATAGCAATGTTTTGAAAACGAGGTAAGCATTGCTCGTGACGTAATTTATGGAAAGATTTATTCGTGCAAAGGGATGAAACGGGGTGAAACTTTGAAAAAATATAGTTCACAAAATAAGCAGATTTGAAACTAAGCAAGTTGAACTAATTATTCTAGAAATATGAAAAATACAAACAGTAAACCTTGTAAAATACAGGTGTTTTGAACCAATCGTTGACTGTCTTTTGAGCTAGTTGTGGTTTCTTGGCACCGCCCACAAGGTGTTCTTGTTCTTCTTCATTCACTGAATCAATTTCTTTTGTGCAACTTGGTTCTTTCACAAACAAGTGAAATATGACCATGAAGAAAACACCTAATGCAACTACACTTGTTGCTAATATCTAAGAAAAGAAGGAAATATGTCATGATAGTCTAATGTATGTTGAGGGTAAAGTGTTGCTTCAAGAGTGCCCTGCCCTATCAAGTAAGGGAGCTTCAAATATAAAATATGATAGAACATGTTAGAAATGAGACTTTTCTTTTTAGCCTATATAAAGATGAAGTAGAGATTTCAACTACCTACGAATGTTCATGAAGTTTTAGACATTCCAATGGCTATTTAAAATAGAAATTATGCCTGAAATTACAATATTAAATCAAGGAAGAGAGAAAGTCGGAGGAATAAGAAACGATTACTTTAATTTCAAAATAATTTGTAAAACTTTTAATAATCAATAACAATATATAATAATCAATTAACACCAAGAGAAGTGGAGAAATCCAGGGAAAGGAGTGGCGCCCTCCCTACCTTCGGG
>NW_027104158.1:0-715 GCF_902728285.1 Clytia hemisphaerica
ACGCTTCTATATTATCACTTTTTAATAGTGCTCGTGGGGTTTTTTTTGACTTTTCAGATTCGTCAATGTATGCCCGACGTTCTCTGAAAACAATGAACATTGGACAAAGTTCAAACAAAGCAGGTTTTTCCGTTTCTTCTTAGATTCCTGATAAATCTCCTTACATAGTGTTCACTTTTTTTAATTTTTTGTCTAGGGGGTCACTGAGCTTGTCCCTGCAAGTTAGACCTGGGTTAGACCTGTGACCGGGAGGTCAAAAGTCACAATGTCTGGGAGGTAATTTCCAAAAATTTATATCCTCCACCTCATTTTCAATTTTTTTTCTGGAAAAAGCCCATTGTATTTATACTAATGCGGGAATTTTTGCGAATCATGATTTTTTTATCACGATTACCTTGTGTTTATTTCGAAAACCACAGAAACTGTTTTAGTAAAAGATACTATAATATTAAAATTATTCCTTTTGTTTGTTTATGTTTAAGATCAACGTTGAAACCGAGTGTTCGGAATCGAAAGAGAAGGACGAAACTGTAAGTGATAGAACGCGTACTTGATACATTGATAAGTTATCGATATGTTTATCGTTGTTATGACGGGAAATAAAAATTTAAAAATGTACTTCATCAATTTAATTTTGTGTTTTGCCTTTTCGCGAAATAACTCGCGAAATCATGAACAGATAAGAGATTTTTTGCGTAAAAAGACTTGTTTTAAG
>NW_027104159.1:0-2540 GCF_902728285.1 Clytia hemisphaerica
AAAAACCGGTGAAAAATGTTTATAAACGGAAGACTCTATTAACCGGTCAGAGCCAATCTATTACCCGGTCAGAGCCAATCTATTAAACCTGTCAGAGCCAATCTATTACCGGTCAGAGCCAAATCCTATTAACCGTCAGAGCCAATCTATTAACCTGTCAGAGCCAATGTATTAACCGGTCAGAGCCAATCTATTAACCGGTCAGAGCTGGTCAATCTATTAACCGGTCGAGCCAATCTAAACCGGTCAGAGCCAATCTAAACCGGTCAGAGCTTCTATAACCGGTCAGAGCCAATCTAAACCGGTCAGAGCAAATCTACTACCGGTCCAGAGCCCATCTAAACCGGTCAGAGCTAATCTATTAACCGGTCAGAGCCAAAAACCGGTCTACAACCGAGAGAGTCATAGTTTCATAAAATTACATATAAGTATTAATATTAAAACTTTGGTTGCAATTTTCTGTTACATACAAAAACTTGAAATTTCAACCCCAAAAAAATGTTTTTCCTCAGTAGGAGCTAAAAAGTCATCAACATCAAGGATAATTTAGCGTACTTACCAAATCTAAAATCCATTGTCCATTGCCATCAAGCAAGTTTTGCTAGGATAACATTATTTTTTCATCTAAACTGTAGGAAAAAAAAACAACATTTTTAGTCGATTTTGCCCATCTGCCCATCTTCAATCAAAATGCTAAGAAAGTTTGAAGATTTGCCATGTAAAACTAAGCTATAGGTTGTCATTTAATCAACCTTACTGCTACCCATAAAAATTATGTTTGCAACACAAAAAAAATTAATTTTATTCAACTTAACAAACAAAAAATACACTTTTTAATATAATTTTTCAGCTATCTTTGAAGGATGTGCCAAAAAGATCTAGAAGGTGCCAATAAAAAACCAAAGCTAGGCTAGTCACCTACAAACCTTTTTCCAACCCAAACCACTTTATTTTGACTCTGAAAGACTTTCCAGTAAGGCAAACTAGCTAAAAATAGAAAGGTCCCATTTCACATCCAATTTTAGCATGCCTGCTTCCGCCATCTTTTTCTCAAAAAATAAAGCATGCAACAGCAGATTTTTTTGTCAGTGGAAACCCCAAAAGATCGTTATTAGCTTTTCAGTTGTTTATATCAGTAGGAAACCCCTCCAAAGGAGTAAATTCAGACAGTTTTTCTTGAACTGTTATAATACTGCACATAACGCCATTTTTTTCGCAGTACCTTCTTGGCCAAGTTGTTCCCTAGCCTAGCGACATCAGACGACGCCGAATTCAATGGTCAACAATGAGAAAACAGCGAGCGGCAGCGGCGATTCTTATCCTCTTTTCCCAAATCTCTGTTCTAATACATAAGGGCAATATTCATGATTAATATTTGTGGTCGCATGCCCAAACCTTCCGTTAGTGTAATAGTTGGTGGATTCCAACATACTAGCAATGTGGAGATGGATTTCTCCCAATTCACCGTCTCTGACCAGTCAGTAGACAAGAATTCACTTCCAGCTCTACCGAGTCCTCGGGTTCCACATGGACCCGTAGCTCAATGGTAGAGCAAATACCCGCGAATGGCATGGTTGTTAGTTCGAGTCTCGCCGGATCCGTTGGTTTTCCAACGGTTCTGGTGGCTGGTCAGAAGACAAAATGAGAGAGTGACTGTATTCACTTCATTGTAATACATAAGGGCAATATTCATGAGCTTTAAACGTTGATACATCTTGATAAACAATCACTTTCTTTCTGATTTTTATGAATGTTATCGTATCTGTGAGTGATTCATACATAAATTTTACCAAATACTAAGCATAACACTATAGGGGAGTAAACTCCAATCATCAGAAATATTTCTTTTATTTTCTGTCTAGTGCTCGATTGCACAGACAATCAATTGACAATCCACTTGATTCGACAACTTGATCTAATAAAATCTTATAAGGCCTTCCACGTTTTGTATAATTGTCACATTTGAAGGCCAAGCATTTTTACTGATCGATCAAGGGGTATTCGTTGATTTGGGAATTCAAAATTTACGACTCTCATCAATAAATGTTTCTTTTAGTCATAATCCTTATATGGAGATAAAGACTCTCCGTCTTAAATTTCAGACCCTCCTCAGATCCGCTACTATGCACACAATGTTGATTAGAAGGCATAACTTCGATTTCCATACTTGCCTGCTATATTCCTTCTGAGAAAAATACGAACATACAAAAACTGTTACCTACTAAAAAGGGCATGAAAGTACAATATGTAACAGTTATCGGACATTTCCGAGTACAATATGTGAAATATATTACGAATTCCGCGATATTTCCATAAGATGTACTGAAAATCCGGAACGAGTGAAATATTCCCAAATTGTACGAGCAATTGTCTGATAACTTGTTTGGTGACCCAAAAAAATGCACTTTTTGTGTTAAAAGAAAGCGCAGGGCATTTTTGTAGCAAAAAAATATTGAACTCTTTTTAACCAATCAGATTGCAGCTATTTTTGGATCGCCAATAAAATTCATTATTTTATTGTACCTTATCGCTTTTGTCAT
>NW_027104160.1:0-1839 GCF_902728285.1 Clytia hemisphaerica
AAGAACCCCCCTAGACTAAATAGGGTTAAGAGCAGAATTTTTTCTATTTTTCTATAAATTAATCCAAAGGGTACATATGTACATATTCCCGGATATACTAAAATATATACTTTGATTGATAGATTTGATAGAGCCTGGTTTAGACTTTATTAAGCATTTTGCTTTGAAATTTAAGGCCCATCTACATTAAGTAATTTCAATTTCTCATTGAGCGGGACAGTCCTGCATTTAAGCTCTTTGTCCCGAGTTCCGCCCGCATACCTTAGATGTTCCGCATTTTCCAGAAAACTCCGAAATTCGTAGAATGGGAAAAATATAGAAATGCTACTAAAAATATGTTTTCACAAGCACAAACTCACTTCCTTGTTTTTTCTCTTCGCTCCGTAACGGTCCGTCCAATTGCGGGACGCCAGAAATGACTTCTGCTTTTTTGGAGAGGATGTAGTCAACAGATACTTGTTGGGTCCTACCGGTAAGGAAGGATCTGATCCATTGCAGTAATTTGCCAGTTATTATACCATTTCTCTCGATTTTATGGAGTAAGATTGTATGTTCTACACGGTCAAATGCCTTGCTGAAGTCAAGGTAAATAACGCACGCACGTACGTACCCCCTAAATTTAAGAATACTTCCAGGTACCTGGCTTTTTTAACACTTTTTTTTAGGTACCCCCAAATCTCTGGGGGGGGGGGGTGGATCCTATGTTTTATTTAGCTTCAAAATAAATAAAAAATTTGACACCTATAGCTATAAATTTTCTTAGGCAACTTTTTTCTAAAGCCTTTGTTAGAATACAATAGCTATTTATAAGAACAAGGAAATTTTCAGCTTTTGCTCAATTTGGGCATGATGAGTGACGTCATCAAAAAAAATTTTTGTCAAAAGTTAGCTTCTGTGACAAGGATCTTGTGTGCCAAATTTAATCAAAAAAGCCCACTAGATCAAAAGTTAAGGGGTGGAAAAGCCTCCCCCCCCCTAGTTCTGAACCGCCCCTAAAAGCCTAGGTTGAATAGGGTTAAATAGATATATTGTTTTAACAAAGATAGTGTTGTTTAAAATACCCTTATACAGACCCTTATAAAAGGATTTTAAAAAAAGAAGGAAACGCAGCAAAATTTTGTTTGGAAAAACTTAATGCAAGACATCTAGCCCTTCGGGGCTCCAAGTGTTTTAACATTAGCCACATACCTTTTTTTCAAAGAAGAAAGCAACGCTATTATATCATCTTTGGAAGGTGATGGACCGAATACCTTAGACGTAAAAACTTGAGTAGAGCAGAAACTTTTACGAGGTCAAAAAATCACAAAATTTACAACATTTGTTTTCTCAAATTTGATGAAAATTTTTTTCTCAAGCATAAACTTTCGCGAACTAAGATGTAAAAATGAAAGTTTCACATGAAAAAAATGGCTTAGAGGGACAAATATTTCTTGAATTGACTTTCGTCTGACTTATAAGGCAAGGCTGCCATTATTGTTGCATTTTATATAAAGTTTAAAGTTTTAAAGATTTTCTATCTTGTGAAGAATTTTTTGCGAGCATTAACTTTCGCAAATGGCCCTCCCAGGAATTTTTGAAGACATTTATACTTTCAGAAAAGGGCCAAAATTGCAAAAGTTTGTATGCCTTAAATGGTACCTAAACTTGAATGACTATATAACAGCTTACAGAAATCCCACGCTAGGTGAACTATGCCACTTAGCTATCTCAAAGAATGTCCAAGAGACTACAATCTTGCTGTGCAAGGTGCAAAACTATTCAACACAACGTCAAAGATTATAATAAACATGTAAAAAGAATTTAATCAAAAAGGTTCTAAAATGCCCTTAGATCCTATTA
>NW_027104161.1:0-4650 GCF_902728285.1 Clytia hemisphaerica
TAATAGCTAGAATCTAATTTTACTTTCCATTAATAAAAGTGACAATTATACATCTTGAAAATCGGTAGAACAAAGCTTTTTCAGACGAAGATTTAAAAAAGATTTAAAGAATAAAAGTGAAAGGTGTAAAAAGCTTTCGTAAGTTCAAGCAATTTTCAACACTGAAGTGATTAACATTGCTGTAATTATTGTAAATATTTCAAAATAAATAACATTAATTCAAGTCCAACTTCACCTGTTTTAAAGATAAAAATCATTGATTATCTTTACCATTATCTTGGTAGCAAGATTTAAAAAATTGTTTGAAAAGTATATAGAGCAAACGTATTGTGAAGCAATTTTCAACACTGAAGTGATTAACATTGCTCTAATTGTATTAAATATTTTGTAAAACTTTAATAATAATAGCTAGAATCTAATTTTACTTTCCTTTAATAAAAGTGGCAATTATACATCTGGAAAATCGGTAGAACAAAGCATTTTCAGACGAAGATTTAAAAAGGATTTAAAGAATAAAAGTGAAAGGTGTACAAAGCTTTCGTAAGTTCAAGCAATTTTCAACACTGAAGTGATTAACATTGCTGTAAATATTGTAAATATTTCAAAATAAATAATATCAATTCAAGTCCAACTTCACCTTTAAGGATCCAAAAGCATTAAAATCCATTTACAATTATCTTGGTAGCAAGAATTTAAAAAATTTATTTGAAAAGTTTATAAACATAGAGCAAAATCTAGATCCTATTGTGAAGCAATTTTCAACACTGAAGTGATTAACATTGCTCTAATTTTTTAAATATTTTGTAATACTATTATATTAAAAATAGCTAGAATCTAATTTTACTTCCAATTACACATTTTAGGTTGTTTCCAATGGAGTGGTGGAGAATCCTCAATTTAAAATAACTCAAAGTCACCAAACAAAAAGCTGCGAGAAGGAATAATTCACGATGTCACCAACTTCATTCCTGTCACTATATGGAAAAGCCAGATTGGATCTATGGAAGACAACGAATGTTATCTCTTCATAAATGTTAAACTTCGTAATTTCTTTCAACTCAAAATTACAACAACTCCAACAAGTTCGATCCAACCAAGTGACGTTTTAAAACCAGAAAAAATTAGCTGGACGACTGCTGAAATGACGGATTTCAAACAGATTAAGGAGAAAGCAATTGAAACTACAGTATATCCAACAATCTGTTGGCCTGGAATTATTTATGTCAATCTTTCGATATTTCCTATCTGCCCTGGCCCTAATTGCAAGAAGAAGATAGATCTTCAAAATAATTCAAGTCCATGGTCAAAGACTTGGAAATGTCTGCAACTGCCACTCTTGTTCTTTTGAAGAATGGGGAAACCAAGTCCCTTACAATCTTTCCTGAAGTAATTAACAAACACTTTGGCGCTAATACGGTACAAATGTATGCCAGGAAACAAGATGATCTAGAAGACCTCTTACTTGATATGGAAGACATAGACATTAAATATTCATCTTCCACAAATGTTGTCATGGAAATAAGTCACCATGAAAAACAAGATCTTATTTGATTTTGTATTGATTGCAAAACATTTACCTCTTGTTTTTTGTTAATTTTATGTTGATATTGTTTTTTATGGTTTTACTTCTCACCTAAAAAATCGAAACTTTTTTTGGATAAATTTACTTAGAAACAGATCCAAAGGTCATCATCGGATTCCCCCCCGATCATTAAAATTAGAAAAAAAATTGGAAATTTAGTTGTCATTTTCTCCTTTAAGAAAAAATTCCTATGATTCTTTTACTGTTGCTTAAATCTTTTGTTATTTTACTTTACATTTTACTTAGTTGAAGCTGGAAAAATATATTTTTGCTCGATCTAATACCGCTCAAATCTTAACTCGGAAGTTGAAAACATTTGTCAAATGATAAGCTGAAGGGAAACAAACTTAAATTTGACAATTTTCTTTCTATCGTGTGCTTGTTAGTGTATGCATTTAAACTTGGTGAAATTTTCGAAATCCTCTTCTGTAAACATTTTGTCCTTCCTACATTGGTCGACCAACAAATCTTTCTTGTAACAATTTACTCTCTTATCATACAGCAGTTTCACATTCTGGGTACCAGCATCATGAGCGTTTTGTATAAGTTCTTTTATTATTGCCTTGGCTTCACCAAGGTATGTTGTATGTGAATCAAAGATCGCAATGCTGTCACCACTCAAGAAGTTAAGAACATCAGTTAGATACTACACTTAAATTGAATGCTAGACCAAATTTACCTATTTTTTCGTGTCATATTCCTTAGTAACATTTAAATTTGGTTAAATTCTTAAAATTTTCCTCTGTACACATTTTGTTGTTGTGGATCCACTTTGCTGTTCCTTGCCAATCCTTCATGCATTGGTCGACCAACAAATTTCTCTTGTCGCCATTCACTCTCTTACCATACACCAGTTTCACATTCTGGTACCAGCATCATGAGCATTTTGAATTATCCTTGTGACATCTTTTTTGATTTTTTTTTTGGAGACTTCTTACATTTAAATTTACTCATCTAAGATTTATTTTACTTATTTTATTTTTGTTGTTTTAACAAGTAAAGTATTTTAGTAGACATTGTCGAAAAATATATTTATTCTGAACATCTCCTTCTATCATTTTAGCCACTCTTCTAAAATACATGTTTTTCTTTTTTTTACCTGATAAATATTCAAACCAGTTGTTTTCTCCGTACATTACATGTTTTTTTTATAAGCATATCTAGACTCAGATATGGGGAAAAATTAAGCTTATGCTAAGCATTATATTTAGCCTACGAAAATTTGATTTTTCTGATTTTGGCTGTTTTTTCTCCTCGCACACAACTGAAAACTACTAAGCCCTCTTTCCCCACTTCCGTTTGTTATATGGGCATTAACTCAGCCAAGAATTCTATAGGCAAATTTAAACATATTCATTATCTTTTGTAAGCATCCTCGAAAAATTTATGTTAGGATAAAAGGATCCCTCAAGCATTTTTTCAGCCTTATTGAGCTTTCGACCTAAGTATATCTGAGCCTGTTTTCAGATTTTTGTATGCTTATAAAAAAAAACATGTAAGGTCCGAAAAATATTTTCGAATATTGATCCCCGATATATTGTGTAGACTTAGTAAGGTCCCAAATTAACGGGAGGGGGTGTTGGAAAATTTTCAAAAAATTAACAAGTGGGGGGGGGGAGTTTATTTGGCACCTAAGAATAAGCATGTTTTTTGGGAAAGACAAGAAAATGCCAGAGATATTTTAGACAGGGTCAAATTATGTACAATATATGCTTATTTTTCCGAAAAATTCAGTCTCCAATTTTGCCGAAATCTGTCGTTGGAAATAAAATACATGCTTTTTTTTAAGAATATCAAGTCGACTTCTTACATTAGTGTAGTACTGCACAAGCCTATTTGAAAGCAAAGGGTTTTTCCTTTGCAAGCTGGGAAGTTTTCAAAAATAAGTAAGCAGGGAGATACTAATATAACAAGATCAACCTCTACTAACAATCACACATTTTAAAATTTATGAAATTTAAAACAGTGGCATTTAGTGTAAGCTATATCTAGTTGACCTGAAGGACCGGAAAAAATAAGCTATTTCAAATGATAAGAAAAATGCAGAAATCTTGTGCAATAGAATCAGAGTATTATAGCAATATTTAACAAACGGTTTGGAAAGCACATAGATCCAAAGTATTGTGAAGATTTAAAAAAGATTTAAAGAAATAATGTGAAAGGTTTAAATAGCTTTTATAAGTTCAAGCGATTTTGATTTTCAACACTGAAGTAATTAACATCGCTGCAATTATTGTAAATATTTCAAAATATAAAACATTAATCCAAATCCAACATCACCTTTAAGAGTAAAAAGCGTTCATTATCTATACCATTCATTATCTTGGTAGCAAGATTTAAAAAACTGTTTGAAAAGTATAAAGAGAAAACATATTGTGAAGCAATTTTCAACACTGAAGTGATTAACATCGCCCTAATTCTTTTAAATATTCTGTAAAACTATAATATTAATTGCTAGAATCTAGTTTTACTTTCGAGTAACAAAAGCAAGCTTTATTGACCTGAAGGACCGGAAAAATAAACTATTTCAAATGAAAAGAAAAATGCAGAAATCTTGTGCAATGGAATCAGAGTATTGTAGCAATATTTAACAAACGGTTTGGAAAGCACATAGATCCAACGTATTGTGAAGCAATTTTCAACACTGAAGTGATTAACACTGCTCTAATTGTTTTAAATATTTTGTAATACTATTATATTAATAGCTAGAATCTAATTTTACTTTCCATTAATAAAAGTAACAATTATACATCTTGAAAATCGGTAGAACAAAGCTTTTTCAGACGAAGATTTAAAAAAGATTTAAAGAATAAAAGTGAAAGGTGTAAAAAGCTTTCGTAATTTCAAGCAATTTTCAACACTGAAGTGATTAACATCGCTGTAATTATTGTAAATATTTCAAATTATATAATATTAATTCAAGTCCAACTTCACCTTGAAGGACAAAAAACGTTCATTATCTATACCATTTTCTTGGTAGCAAGATTTAAAAATTGTTTGAAAAGTATATAGAGCAAACGTATTGTGAAGCAATTTTCAACACTGAAGTGATTAACATTGCTATAATT
>NW_027104161.1:5174-11045 GCF_902728285.1 Clytia hemisphaerica
TGAAATTATACATATACCAAGGCAAACATTAACTCTAAAACAAAAGTACTTGAAATTCAAAATGTTCTCATGAGGTGTAAACAACACAATTATCATTGTGAATATGTAATTTTATAGAAATGAAATCTGTTTGAAAACGAGGACAACAATAAATTTATGCATCTCGAGAAGAGTGTATACTCCTAATGTACAAAAAAATTATTTTCGAAATTTTTCACAAGTTTGCATTATATTTTATCAACATTTTCATCTCTAAAATGCAGAATTTTAACTGCGTGTATACTTTTGAATCCCTTTTGTCACTCAAATAATTTTTTTTATGACTTGAAAAAAATAGCTTGCCAAAGTTGACAGCCTACTCTAGACTAGAAATATTAGTCCGAGTTTTGACAAGCTGACAATGATTTTGCCTCTGTTATCTTTGTTATGATATAGATAAACGACTTGAGAAGAGTAGAACAGCAGAGACTTTTGTCGAAGTTTTGACGTTGTTAGCAAGGTATTCCCAAGTGGTATATCATCAAATTCAACGGCATTCTAGTTTCCAGGTCTCTAGAGAGCTAGGTGAGATATAGCGAGCGTGGGCGGCACAGTGAATCATTCCATAGCAAGCTGTCGTGGTAAGCGCACACGTGTACAACAAACCTTCTTGAACAGAAGGATTTCATTTTAAAAGAGTATATTTTACAATTTCTGATAAAAGAATTGTAAAACATATTCTAAATTCTTGAAGTACAATTTCTTTCCTTTTTCTTTTAGAAGTGAATCTAAATCTAGGAATTCTCCTCTCTGAGAAAAATGGCTGATATACAAGATATTTTAAAAGGACTTGAGACATCATCTCCAAGAAGAAAACGAAGTTATACTAGTTCTGACTCATCATCATCATCTGACTCCGACAACAGCAGCAGTGGTTCATCGAGTTCATCTTCATCTGATAGTTCCTCAAGCGATCATTCAAACAAAGAAAAAAGAGGAGGAGAAGAGAAGAACATTTTGAGTGACAGTGATGCTTTATCTATTCATGCAGGGGAAACCCCTGATAAAAATGGTAGCCAAAGTAGCTACAAAAATGACAGCCAAAGTGCTGCTGAAAAGAAAAACAACGAAAGTGTTGGTAAAGAAGAAACTTCTCTTGACTTATACTCTAATCTCAACCTTGTGAGCACAGAAGAGAAAAAGGGCGAAAAAATCGATGATGGTTGGGCTAAAATAATAGATAAACAATGGAGTAACTCCAAAACTGTTGACAAACTTAAACCACTCATGGAGAAATATGTAGTCCCAAAAAATTGTCAGAAACTAACCATTTTGATATGAATGAGGAGATTAACAAACTGCTTTCGTCTTTCCAAAAGAAGAATGACAGGAGATATAAAGGCATACAAAAAGCACTCAGGACTGCAGTTTGTGGAGCATTAACTTTAGTAGATGCTGCTGTGTCAACGACAACCTCACCTGAAAAATTGACCCAACAACAGATTTACCAAGTGGGGATTGACATTGTGGCCTTACTTGGCCGTGTAAACACTGACATTTCTGACATCAGGAAAAAACATGCCGTTTCTGTGTTGAAACCAGAATTCAAATGCTTGACGACACAAACTAAATCCTCAAATTCAAAACTATTCGGTGAAAATGTATCGAAAGTCTTGAAAAGTATTGATATTACCAACAAAGTTGGTGGAAAAATAAAGAAGTACAACAACCGATCGTCGTACCAAAAGAAAGAATCCTATGACAGACAAGACAGATCTTACAACAAATCGCAGTCTTTTTTAGGACACGGCCGAAATTCCTGGCAACAAGGTCGGAAGAATTATCACAATCATCGTCATTCAAGCAACAACAACAACAACAGAAATCAAAAGAGAAAAAACTAAAAGTGAGTTCTTTGAAAAACATCAAAGAACAAATTGAAGCATTGAATGATTACTTAACAGCGAAAGTTGAAAACTTTAGTGCTGGACAACTCTCCAATCATTTAGAAGAATGGGAGAATTATACAAGTGATCCAGAAATTCTTCAAATTGTTCTTGGTGACACTATTAAATTTAACCATGATTTCTATTATCAGCATTTTTGTAAAAATGCTAATTTCACTCTTGTGGAAGAAGCCTTTGTGTCAACAGAAATTCGAAAACTTATTTCAAAAGGAGTAATAGTTCAATGTGAACCAGAAGAAAAAGAATTTGTCTCCCCAATTTTCACAGTACCAAAAACTGATGGTGGAAGAAGATTTATTTTGAATCTAAAAAATCTTAATAAAAATGTTGAGTTTAAACACTTTAAAATGGATACTATTAAAACTGTTTTAGAAAATATCACTCCTAAATGTTACATGGCATCCATGGATCTCAAAGATGCATATTACAGTGTTAGAATTGATGAAAAATATCAAAGATTTTTAAAATTTTCTTTTGATGGAAGACTCTATAAATTTACCTGTTACCCGAATGGCCTCGGACCATGTCCAAGGAAGTTTACAAAACTGAACAAACCTTTGCTGTGCTATTTACGACAAAAAGGCCATTTTGTTGTTGAATTTATTGACGATTTCTTCCTTCAAGGTCAAACATACAATGAATGTGAAAAAGGAGTCATAAAATCAATAAAACTCTTCGATGGAGTAGGTTATGTTATCCATCCAATAAAATCCCATTTAATACCATCAAATGAGATTACATATCTAGGTTTTGTGATTAATTCCATTGACATGACTGTTGAAATAACACAGGAGAAAAAAGATGACATTTTGAGTTTTGCAGTTACCTTAATAGAATCCTTTCAAATATCTATCAGACAATTAGCTGGATTTATTGGTAAAATCGTTGCAACCTTTCCTGGCTCAACATATGGGCCATTACACTATAGATGTCTTGAAAGCTATAAAACTGTTTGTCTTCGAGAAAACAAAGGCAATTTTGATGCTAAAATTAGGCTCACTCCTGAATGTAAAATAGAATGCTCCTGGTGGAGAGATAAGGTCATGGACATGAAGAAATCTATTGATCTACCCCCTTTTGATCATGAAATATATACTGATGCTTCAAAAACAGGGTGGGGTGCTGTATTTTCCAATAAAAAGTTATCTGGTCATTGGGATTTTGTTGAAGATGTACACATTAATGTGTTAGAAATGCAGGCAATACTCAATACAATCACTAAGTTTACAAAATACATAAAAAATTCACACATTAAAGTGTACTGTGATAATGTTACTGCTGTTTCAACTATCAATAAAATGGGAACCAGTCACAGCACTAATTGTAATAAATTAGGACAACTTATTTGGGAATACTGTATTGAAAATTGTATATGGATTACCTGTACATTCATTCCTGGAAAGGAGAATATTGAAGCTGATGCCCTGTCTAGAAAGTTGTATAAAATGCTGAAGCAATGCTTAATAGGGAGCTTTTCAATGAAGGCATTAAACAGTTAAATTTCATGCCTGACTTGGACTGTTTTGCAAGCCCCTCAAATGCCCAAATTGATAGATTTGTATGTAGATTCCCAAAGAAGAACTCCTTTGCCACCGATGCTTTTACTGTCGACTGGTCAAAATATAAGTGTTATTTATTTCCACCTTTTAGCCTAATCGGAAGAGTGCTACAAAAGATCAGAAGGGACAAGCCAAGAAGAGTCTTAATGGTTGTTCCTCGTTGGCCAACTCAAGCTTGGTATCCTATGCTAGAACGTCTTATGATTCAACCGCCGTTCAACATAAAGCCCCAAAAAGCCAATATGTTTGTGGGAAAAGGTGTTCATCCGATGGCTCACAAAATTCCTTTGATGATGTGTCTATTGTCAGGGCTGCATACATAGGTATGAAGATTTCACCCGAAGTGGTGGATGTAATCATGACAAGTTGGAGGAAAAACACATTGGCCAAATATAAACCCATTCTTAGAAAGTGGTATACGTTTTGCTTAGAAAATAAAGTAAACATTGTCCATCCA
Organism: Clytia hemisphaerica; assembly: GCF_902728285.1. Classification (NCBI taxonomy): domain Eukaryota; kingdom Metazoa; phylum Cnidaria; class Hydrozoa; order Leptothecata; family Clytiidae; genus Clytia; species Clytia hemisphaerica. The sequence goes on from NW_027104161.1 coordinate 9,137, forward strand.
AACTTAGATGATGCAATGTCGTTTTTAGTCCAACTGTCACGATCAGGTTATTCTTACTCTCAGCTCTGTACAGCTAGATCAGCCCTCTCTTCTATTCTCTGGGTTGATAAAGGCATTCCATTTGGAGAATACCCTGTTATTAAAAGACTTATGAAAGGATTTTTTGAATGTAAACCAACATTTCCTCGTTTCTATTCAACATGGGATGTTAAAATAGTATTTGACTACATCAGAAAATTACCTCATCAAGACGATCTTCCCTTGAAGATATTATGTAAAAAGCTTGTGGTTCTAATGGCCCTACTCGCAGGTGGTCAAAGAATGCAGACTATTCATAAAATCGACTTAAGAGACATAACAGTTGAACCAAATAAAATTATTATCCCCATTAGTATATGTAATCACATGATAACGAGTGCAATTCGAATATAATTGCACGAGTGATTTTTTTGTTATTAATTTTCCGAGTCCGAAAGGACGAGGAAAATTCGAAACAAAAAAATCACGAGTGCAATTTTCGAATTGTACGAGTTATTATGTGATTACGAGCTAATCGCACAATGGCTTTCACTACTTTTTCCCAGTTAGGAAAGTAAATTACAGAAATTACACTGAGAGTTTTACATTTTTCTCTTCTCTTTATGTCTTTCTTTTATTGTTGATTATTGATTTTCTTTCTCACAAAATAAATTTCGAATGCAATTAAAACGTTCGATGCAAAAAAAATGTAAGAAAAAACAATAAAATCAATTTTGTAAACATTGGCGCGGCATTGGAGAGTGTGATTAACGATTAATTGCTCTCTACAGGATGCAATTAACGATTAATTGCTCTCTTTGAGGGCGCGCCAAATAAGAAAAAATAACCCATCGTGCGATTATGGATAAAATCAAGCAAACTAAACCTGGAAAACACCTTAAACCACTTGAGTTTTTGCAGTATCCTAATGAACCAAAGCTTTGCGTGCCATCAAATCTGAAAGCCTACCTATCTAAAACCATAAATAATAGAACCTCTTACCCTTTGTTTATCAGTTACATAAAACCATTCAAGCCTGTTTCAAAAGATACAGTTGCAAGATGGTGCAAGGATTTTTTACAGTTATCGGGTGTTGATATCAAGAGATATACTTCTCATTCTTGCAGGTCTGCTGCGTCGTCGAATTTGAAAACAAAAATTGATGTAAAGAAGATACTAGACTCAGCAGGTTGGTCATGTGAATCGACCTTTGCAAGGTTTTACGACAAACAAATCGAAACATCCATTGGTACTGCTATGATTGATACATGAACATTATTAAATGGATATGTTGATAAATGAACATTTTGAATGACTTTAAACATTTGCGTTATGAATTATATTATATTTTCCAGTCACTTTGTGGAATAGTAACCTTACATACCATAATAAGCGATTACATTTGAGTTAAAAACCAAATATTAGTTTATGAAAAAGTCAATTCTTTTCGAAATTGTGTTACAGTATTCTCTGTAAAAATTCTTTAAAATATAAATATACATGCAAGGATAAATAAATCCTTTGTTCAGTGTCTCTTATATTTAATAAGTCACATGTTATTCCGAGGCTACGAAGTCTCACCTAGCTCTCTAGAGACCTGGAAACTAGAATGCCGTTGAATTTACGAATTCAACGAGACTTACCTGTAAGTTGAAGTTGAATGAGAATTCTACAAATTCTAGTTTCCAGGTAAATAGGGAGTTAGGTGCCCACCCACCACATTACCCAGCACCCTATTTCCGGAAAAACATGAGACTGTACTACTTCGAAAAATGATTCACTGTGCCGCCCACGCTCGCTATATCTCACCTAACTCCCTATTTACCTGGAAACTAGAATTTGTAGAATTCTCATTCAACTTCAACTTACAGGTAAGTCTCGTTGAATTCGT
>NW_027104161.1:12427-24919 GCF_902728285.1 Clytia hemisphaerica
TTAACCCTTTCAGTCGTATTTTCAAACTTCGCATCTATCATTGGATTCGCATTCTGTCAGGATATGGTTCAATTCCTTGGTGGCACTTGGAGAGCATTTGCTTTCTCATTTCTTATGTACCTTGTCAGGTATTTTGGAGTCAGTTACATTCAAAATCCTTGGTTTGTTTTGATTTTTCAACCTATACATGCTTTGTCTGCTGTGATGTTTGTCGCAGGTGGATTGATACATTTACGGCAGACATGCCCCATTCCCGTAATGACCACTTTGATTTCTTTGTTCAACACAACTCATTATGGATTAGGAACAATTATAGGTTCAAGTATCAGTGGAATCATTTATGAGAAATACGGTGGCCGAACATTATTTAAAAGTACATCAATGTTAGCTTTAGTTTGGTTATTGGTGTTGATTGTTTATATCGTGCTGGTGGTGAGAAAAAGAGAACGAAAAGAGAAAGAAGGAACTGGAAAAACTAACGGTTTATTGTTGATGGAACCAGTACAAGATAAAAACATAAAGGAGGAAAAAGCATAACTTTTTTAACACATTTATGCCTCTGGTATTATAGTATAGTTTTTATAAGATCTAGTAGACAAGATTTAAAACCAATAAACGACGAGAGACATATATCATCTTAAGGTGGGAGTCACATGAAGTTTTGAGATTTGGTGAAAAAATAATCGATTTCGGGATTTTGCGCGTTCTATGACCCTATACCCTTTCTGAACACACTCTGAAAATTTTAAGGCCGTAGCATTTATATTTCCTGAGATATAAGGTTTTTTCTAGACCCTGATCTAAACTATTTTCCTTAGCAACGAAAAATCATACCCGTTGCTAGGGCCCGATTTCTTTATGGCTGATCTAAACATAGGATCATGACATACCAAACGAAAGATCTTTTTACGCCCTTTTCGGGCGTCTAAATCAATACCGCCTTTTTTTCGCGGGATTTCCTAATATGACGTAATCAAAGATGGTAACCAAAGAAATGATATTTTTAAAAACATACAAATTTTGGCGGCTGTCAGCCAGTCAGCAGTGATTTTGACTATGAAAACTGCTTTAATTTGGAAATGTTGGATTGACTGATGACATTTTTAGCTCTTTAATGTCATTCTTCTCAACTAAGAAAGCTTGAGCTAGGTGAAACCAAAGACTTGATTCTCAAACTCAACGTTTCCGATACCTATGAACTTAGTTTGACGACACTGAAAAACTTATTGAAGGACGAAAACCAAAGGCATATTCAATGATGTATCTATTTAAAGATCCAAGTGTTAAAGGAATTGAAAGCCTGGAGGCTGGTTTAACAATTGTGTGTGATGAATTATTGAAGGTCTGGGACGCTCCCTCGGCCCTCTGGCTGTCTGGCTGGATTATTTACATTCATGAAGAAATCGTGCACGGCTAGATGTCCAAGTGGATTCTTGTATCACAACAGATCAACTTTAGATTAACCTATAACTGGCAGAATCAGTGAGGAAAATATACTAGGATGATCTATTACATTGAAAATATGGTTTTTGTTGTGAAAACACATTTAAATTGACTTATAAATCAATGTTGACGTGGAGTTTGGCGCAAAATTTTAAGGATTATAGCGCACATCGCGTGAAAGTGATAATTTGGAATTTTTGGACTATTTTGATATTTCAAAGCCTTTTTTAAAGTATATATAGTATACTATAGTCCATTTTAGTCAAACAGCGAAAGAATTTTGTAAAACGGTCGATTTTATTACAGAGAATTAGAGATATATATCTACTTCTGACTTTACGGACCGTTTTCTCAAAATAGGTTTCAGGGGGTTTTCGCACACCTTGCCAACGTTTTCTCAGGACTGACAAGTGCTATGAACTTGAAATTTTCAGGAGAAATTCAATTTATCTGTTTATGGTCTAGAGTGTTATGAATGGATTACATTTTTGAAAAAATACTTTTTTGATTTCTAAATTCAAAAAATGCATTTTTTAGTTTCCAGACCCCCTGGAATGAAATTTCAAAAAAAAATTCCATTCATAACGTTGACACAATATTTTCACAGTACATTACCCCCTGGCTGATTTTACCCCCGTCTTGACTATTTTTAGACTTTTTTTTACATTTTTGAAATCATCTATTGTTAAGTTACCTCTGTAAAAAATTTCATTTAAAAATCTCTTCAAGTTCAAAAGTTATACAGGAAAATGTAAAAAATCAACTTTCTCAATTTTTAATGTGATTCCCACCTTAAAAGAAAAGTCTGTGGAAATGACGCTGCTTTTCTTGCCTTTTAACCCCAGCTGGCACACAACGTTGTTCTAACGTTCATCTAACGCTATATGATGAACGTTGAAACGACGTTGTGTGGCAGCTGGTACAGAACATCTACAAAACACTACATTACCTGAAGAGATTGCATCAGTATGAAATATATAATGTATATAAGTTGTGTATTTCTCGAGATTTAGCTCAGCTTATTTTCAATATTCTTTCGAGCACTTTGTGATTCTATTTATCTCATTGTTCTTTGAATTTTCAAAACATCAGATAAATGATTTTCTGAAATGATAAACATTTAGGATATATACCCTAAGCTTTTTTCCTAAAAAGGAAGTGTTTTCATCACAAAAGTTAAAGTAACACCTCTCAAAAGATAGTAAGCGGACAGGGAAACTTTAAGGAATCACAACAGTCAATTACCAACACTTACTTTTAGAGTCAACCCCTTTAGCCCATTTTGAATATTGAATGTAAATAAATAATTTTATTGTTAAATGTTAGTAAATGATTTATCTCTTTCTTTTATTACTCCCCCTTCTGGTGGGACCCCTCCCAAAATATCGTCCCCAGTTGAAAATTAGACTCCGATTTTTGTCCCCGCTAAAAATAACCAGATAAACAAATCCTAACTGAAAAATACTGTGCTATTCTTCCCATCCCCACTGCATTTTCTGACTTGAAAACAAAAGAATTGAAATCCCCAGCCAACACTAGAATATCAATTCCCATCGAGTTTCAGTCCGTTATTTTTACCCCAACTAGCAGGAAAAATCTTACAGAAGGGAGTGTTTTTTTGGCAGTACGTTCTTATAGGTTCAATAGGTTTTTATAAAGTGGCTCTTTGTTCTTTCTATGATCACTCTGGCCACTATACAATTTTTTACAAGAATATTCAAAAATTTTCAAGCCTTCAGATGCTCTTAACTTTTTGAGTTTTTAGCCTATAAATTTTCTTAAAGTTGTTATTTTCAGCATTTTGGGTGTTTTAGGGTCCGCAAAGCCAAAACATGCTCTTATTAACATATTCTTAAAATTTTTGGCCATCGAAGCCTTATGTTCTTATATAGTTTGTTCTTACAAAAAATGTGTATTCTAAAGAAAACACAGCAGAAAAATTAAATTACATCCTTGTCTCTTTGATATAATCTCGCCAAGTTTGGAAGTTTACAACACTGCATGAAAAACTGGGATTTCCCAATTCTGCACTGTACGTAAATTTGATTTATTTCGGCATTTCCCAGTAGAAATATCATTTCTTGGAAATATGATATTTCTTTTGTAGTAAATATAAAATAAACACATGCTCATTCATATTTTCACATGCCGAAATTTCACATTCAGACATTTCCTCAAAATAAATACCATATTTACTACAAAAGTAAACGCGACAGAAATTTCACATTCAGACGTTTTCTGACCTTTCTCAAACGGATTTGTACAGATTTAAGAAAACCGAAATCCCAGTTTTTCATGCAGTGCAACTTGGCCAGAAAAGAAAAATAAGATTTAAGAGTTTAATTTAATCAAATTAAAAAATGTTGTACGTTTTTCATGGTAAATTGAATATGATGAATTTTAATTGATTATAAAAATCTAACATCTAAAAGTATAAATGACTACTAAAAACCTTTGAAAGCAATACTAAAGAGCCCCCCCCCCAGCGGCATCCCTGACCACGCCATCACGCAAAAAAAATTTCTCCATCAAGCATCACGAAAATCGCTAAAATTTGTCATCACGCAAAAAATAGCGCAAAATATTCCAAATCACGCATCACGCCTCAAATTTTTGTCCTATCACGCATCACGCCAAAATCTTGATCAAGCAATCACGCCAATAAAAAATCTCTAATCACGCCATCACGCAAGAAAAAAGTCCCAATCACGCCATCACGCAAACCACTGGGGGGTCTCACTAAAGTACCAGCGGTATAAATGTGTTAAAAAAAGTTATGCTTTTTCCTCCTTTATGTTACAATCTTGTACAGGTTCCATCAACAATAAACCGTTAGTTTTTCCAGCTGCTCCTTTTTCTTTTCGTTCTCTTTTTCTCACCACCAACACAATATAAACAATCAACACCAATAACCAAACTAAAGCTAACATTGATGTACTTTTAAATAATGTTCGTCCACCATATTTCTCATAAATGATTCCACTGATACTTGAACCTATGATTGTTCCTAATCCATAATGAGTTGTGTTGAACAAAGAAATCAAAGTGGTTATCACTGGTAGCGGGCTTGTAGCTTTTAGATGTGTAAGTCCAGTAGCAATAAACAAGGTAGCTGAAACAGCATGCAAAGGTTGAAAGATGAGGACTACCCATGGGTTCTGGATGAACCCAATACCAAAGTAGCGGACAAAATACATTAAAAAGACAAAAGCAAAGGATCTGTAAGTACCACCGAGTTTGTGAATGATATCTTGACAAAACGCGAAACCAACTACCGATGCAAGATTCGAAATGACCACTGATAGGGTTAAGAGGATGGATGGCGCGTCCATTTCACGGAGGTAAGGGTACAAGAAGCTGGTGAATTGTGAATATTCAAGTCCGCTCACAAACGTGGTCAAGTAGAAAAAGATAACATCATACTGGAACAATGTTTTGATAAGAGTTTTACGTAAGTTCTTTTTCGTTTTGTTTGTTGTTTCTTCTTCTTCATTCTGTTCATCTTCTTCTTTATTTTTCTCCTCGTGGTCACTCTTGAAAGAAACACCTCTGAAAAGGGTAATCGACGATGCACCATAGCAGAGAGTAAAGAAAACATAAACGACAAATATGCCAGCGTAGCATGTGATATTTGCAGCTGGAAAGAAATCAACAGCTAAATTGGTTGCAAAGATTCCAAATGCAGCTCCAAGGGCTGCAAACATGCGTTGGCGACCATACGTCAAGGGCCGATCTTTAGGTGCTAGTTGACTACGTCGCAAAGTGCCAGTATCGACGAACGCTAAAGCGCTTCCTTCTGCAAAAGACACACCAATGTTGATGAGAACCATAACGAAATAGAATGTCCCAAATCTGTTTGATTCTATGTTTTCATTATCTTCATTTGACCTCGGTAAGGCTGTCGCTACAGTCCTGTTATATACATATCCAGTCTCATTCACAGCACCATATGACACGTTCATGCTACTTAAAGTAGTGTCTTTAACGTAAGGACATTTGTTGGTTTCAGGGTTTCCAAAATGTAGTCCAACAAAAGGTTGAGTGGAGATGGTCAATAGAGATGTGATGCACATCAAGAGAATTACAATACGATGACAATGCCATTTATCAGCGATCAAACCCCAAAATGGTCCTCCTATGATCATCCCAATCATCCTGTGGTAAGTGTGAAAAATTAAAAAGTTTCAGATCAAAGTCTTTTAATATTCAAAACTCACTATAAAATAAAAGTTCACTAACTAAAGGGTTAGCCTACACAATATAATGATGAGTAATATTGAACAATATAGTTTTCGGACTGTAATATACGGAAGAATCAACAGGTGCTCTATTATGAAAATGAATTTCTTTCTGTAAACAATCCCGAATATTGCAAATTAAGGTGACAATATATTGCAGACACCTTTTCAATATATTGCCGGCATTCAGCAATATATTCTCAATTTAATGCTCGACAATATATTGTGTAGTGTATGAAGGCAAATGAAAACAAAAACAAACGGCGCGATGTGGAGTCTGCTAAATGACGCGCCTTACGCGCCCACGCGCCCTCATATTTCCAACGCGCCTTACGCGCCTTACGCGCCCACGCGCCTCGAAAATTTGACGCGCCCTATGATTTCGACGCGCCTTGAAAATTTGACGCGCCCTAGAATTTCGACGCGCCTTGAAAATTTGACGCGCCCTAGAATTTCGACGCGCCTTGAAAATTTGACGCGCCCTATGGTTTTGACGCGCCTTGAAAATTTGATGTGCCCTATGATTTCGACGCGCCCTAGAATTTCGACGCGCCTTGAAAATTTGACGTGCCCTAAGATTTCGACACGCATTAGGGTTTTGATGTGCCTTAAGTTTTCGACGGTTTTGACGGACGGAATAATGGGACCGGTCTAATCATACATGGTTGGTATATAAAAGAATGTCGGTGTTAGCAAAATGATCATTTCTTAAGAGATTAGCCTAAAGTCGACCCGTTCCATTTATCGGCTGTACACTTTATGTACGCTTTATTAGTCTATTTCATAGAATTTGTACATGCTACACGTTATTTCTATTCAATTTACAGGGGAAAATGCACAAATTTGTCCCTTCACAGAAAACCCGACTTTTTGTAATCATCTTTGACTTGGGAATTTTTGAAAAGTTTTCCATTGTCGCTGTCTTTGTTAAATGTACGTCTCAATTTGGAAAGGAGTGATTCAAAATAATAATTTGATTACTGCAGTGACGTAGAAAAAAATCATGTACTGAAAACACGAATTATGGCTTGGTAATAAAATACTCGGGAAAAAGGTTTGTATCCTCAATCGCTCATAGAACGACACTGGGATAAGAACAACATTCTTTATGAGACATGGAGAAAACTCTGATCTTCAAATTACTGATCTTCATTACTAAGTAACTGAGCTTAGGTAGTGTCAAATTATCAGGGCGCGTCAAATTATCAGGGCGCGTCGATTTTTTAGGGCGCGTCGATATTTTAGGGCGCGTCAAATTATCAGGGCGCGTCGATATTTTAAGGCGCGTCAAATTTTTAGGGCGCGTCAAATTACCAGGGCGCGTAAGCGCGTGGGCGCGTAACATTTTAGGGCGCGTGGGCGCGTAAAAGGCGCGTAAGGCGCGAAAGCGCGTTAAAAATATGAGGGCGCGTGGGCGCGTAAGGCGCGTCATTTAGCAGACTCCGCGATGTGGTGGCGCATTGCCCCTTTAAGGAAGTCTTAGCATCTAAATCAAAAAGTATGAAACCTGTCTCTAGTCGCATACTTGTGTCAGAGACCTGATGGGACCCCCTCCAACTGGAAATTTTGTCAACCCAACCGGAAAATTGAGTTTATTTGTATCTCCGATTGAAATTTAATGGAAGAAATCACACTCTGAAAACATCCCTACATCCCCAATGTTTTAATCTAGTAACAATTTAATTTTTATTCCAATTGGGATATCAATTGATAGAAATTTACACCCCCTTCTCAGAGACCCGGTAGGATTTTTTAAGCCAGTAGGGATAGAAATACTCGATGTGGATTGATATTCTTATGTTTTTATGGCTTGGGATTTGAATTCCATTGTTTTCGGGCCAGCGGGAGTGGAAAAAATAGCACAATATTTTGCAGTGAGGATTTGCTTATCTGATCATTTTTAATGGGGGCAAAAATTAGATTATAACTTTCCACTGGGGACGATATTTTAGCCAATTTTTCCAGTGGGAAGAGATCTAAGTGGGTCTGTGAGAAGGGGTGTAAATTTCCATCCCCACTATTAAAAAAGTTCCACCGGTTCTGTGAGATGGGTGTATTGCTTGATTTAACACGAGACATGGATGTATTGCTTAATTCAACACGAGACAGGGATGTATTGCTCGACTCAACACGAGACAGGGGTGTATTGCCCGACTCAACATATTTTCCTATACAGCCCAAATATAAGTTAACAAATTAGGCAAATTGTTCTTTCTCTCCTAGCTGATAAACAAACAATTTAAAAAAACATGCCTTAGACCCACAATGAATCCAGCTTCAGCTTTATTCAAACCAATACTGGTCAAAAACATCACTAGATTTGGTTGATAGCCAATCCTACGAGCACATTCAAAGAAATAAGCACATTTAGATGGGATTGCGTTCGGATTGACACGATACCACTTGTATTTGGATGGATTGCTTTTGGATTCTTTTGTGTCTTCACCACACTTACCCAACATGAGAGTTTTGGTGTCTTCTGTTGAACGATCGCTACTTTCTGTGTTTGGTTGTTTTGCTGTCATCTTTGAAAATTTTATTGCTATTTATTTATTGATAGAACGATTCTAAATTGAAAAGAAGAAATTGTTAGAACCCAGCTGGCACACACACGTTGTTTCAACGTTCACCTAACGTTGAATGGACGTTGTGAAAGTTATATAAACGTCAAAAAAACATTGTGTACCAGCTGGGAAGCTACGGGTCCATTTGTTTCTTACCTCAAAACTTCCATTTTTGCCATCTTTTCCCCAAATGCCACCATCGTGTGAAACAAATGGAAACCGTGTTAAAAATGGCAAAAGTCTACCATTTTGCGAACTCTTAGTTACGTCAGTAATGGCCGCATAAATTATGTCGGAAATATAAACAAAGTAACAAGAAAACGAAAGTGAAACGCATCGTAATTATGCATTCGATTATTGCGGCCATTTAAAATAACATTCTTCCACTTTTGACCCAGAATGCAGAAACAAATGCGAATTTCTTTTTGCTTGGAAAAGCTTGGCAAACTTCCACTTTTAACACAAAGAACACAAATGACCAATGTAAATTAAGGTGGTAAAAATGTAAGTATTTTTTAACACTTTTGAACACATTTTGATGAAACAAATGGGAAAAAGGTGGCATAAGTGGCATAAGTGGCATAAATGGTGATGAAACAAATGGACCCTACAGTTGACTTTCTCTAATTCGAGATCGAATGGGTAATGTTATCTGTTCGAAATAAAGAAAGATACGAATTATAGAAAGTATGTAAAGAGGGTTTCTCCTCGGGAGAGTTGAATAATAGAAAGATTCGATCAATAGAAGTTCGAATAAGCAAGAGTCAACTGTAAAGCTATGTGCCAAAGTCAACAAAATACTCGATACACGTTTTTTTATAAGAATAAAATATATAAGAACAAAAGACTTCGATGACTAAAATATTAAGAACAAGTTAAAAACATTTTAAGGCTTTGGGGACTCTAAAACACCCGTTTTCTAAGAAAAAAGCACAAAATTATCCACAAAATGGCGAAAATAAGAACATGTTAAGCTTAAATAAATCTGAAAAAGAACATCCGAAGACTTCAAAAATTTTGGATATTCTTATAAAAAAAACGTGTACCAGTGGATACCCCTTAAAACCCACAATAAAAAGTGGTACCCTCTATCTCATTGTTTAGTTGGAGTGTAAGGCTGAAACTTTTTGTGTTGAAAGTACGTTGTCTATGATTGTCTTCCCTAGCAGTGATGTTTTGTAGAAAACAGTTTTCAGTTTTTCACGAGGAAGTGAAAAAGTGCAGTTTTAGCTATTTACCCCTTAAAACCTACAAAATGGTTTTTCTCGAATAACTTTTTACAAAAAAGTTCTTTTGACCTCAAATCTTGAACAGTGATTCACTGTAAAGTTACTAATGTTATGAATATACCATTAGTACCTAAATGATCTCAAAAATATGTGTTAAAATCAAAATACCCCTTAAAACCTACAAAAATAAGGCTAAAAACCACAAAGTCCGACCCTTGCTAACGGGATACTCAAGCTGAAGGATACAAATTTGGTGTTGCTTCGTGATTCAATGGTTCAAAGACTTGCTAGAAATTCATTCCCACAACAATATTTTCATTTTTCAGGATTTCATGCCCATAATGCAATTGTGTGTGGTTTTTTCGTCAAAAACGGCTACGAAAGGCCAAAACCTTCATTCGCTTAATTTTTGACCTATGGTTCTAATGTTTTTCTAAATCTCCATCAAATTTGTGACATTTTGGTATGCAACATGACCAGGTTTTTGAGAAAGTCGATTTTCAGATTTATTGATCATCACCATAAAAGTGCTTTAAAGTAGAATTTTAAGGGCCTGTCATTTTCGTTGGGGTCTATTCACGAAGATGAAAATGACTTTTTCATACCTACCATAAGTATAGGTATCTAAAAAGTATAGGTTTTATGACCTTAAATTCAATTGTGTAATTTCTAGGTCCAAAAAACCTGATTTCTTGAAGGGATTTTTAATAAAATTTTGAATAACTTCGAATTTTAAGATACTTTAGCATCTTTAAAATCCTTAAAATTTGGTATTTTATGAAAGAACATTTATAAGAGGTTGTAAAAAAGTGAAACATACCACATAAAATTAAATCTGGTAGTTATGAAAGCCAAAAATGCAACATTGTGGGTTTTAAGGGGTATGTGGTTTTAAGGGGTATCCACTGGTAAGCGAGAGTCAACTGTATAAAATTATGTGCCAGACCAAAGTCAGCAAAATACTCGACACACGAAGTTCTTTGACTCTTTAATTTCGAATGTCATTCCATGCAGAAAAGCAACGTTTAACAGCCACCCAACAGCTGTCAAAAAATCGTTAGGTTTCTACTTTGAATTTAATTTTTTTTTTGGTGACGCACAGACACACAAAGCACTGCTATTATATTAAATATATACTACACAATTTTTGCACGGAGGCAATCCCGGCACGCCAAATATTAGATATGTTAAATAAAATAAGTTTTGTCAAATTGACGTCAAAAAGCAGCATTGCAACGACTTCCAACCCTGCGTTTAGTATCCCAGCTGGCACACAACGTTTTTTCAACGTTTATTTAACGTTCACAACGTCCATATAACGTTAGATGAACGTTGAAACAACGTTTTATGCCACAATCAAGGTCATAATATTTGAGAAAAAAGGGAAATACACCGGGAAGTTTTTGAACCACAAGCGATTTGTAAGTGCTCTAAAGTAGGTTGGAAGGGTAGAGTTTTAACATGAGACTTAAGACTTAAGACCTTAGGATCTTAGCATTCAAAAGTTCAAAAATAGTCCAATAAGGCTCAGAATATAGCCTGTAAGTCTGCCAACCCCTCCCGAATTGAAATATTCGATGAAATTAAAGAGACAGCCCAAAATCGACTTTCTCGCCGGAACTTTAAATCTTGAAAAACGTTAAAATAACCAAAATTATCAAAATATTATGACCTTGATTGCAGCTGGAATGTTCTATACTTTATACACAATCGTCTACTGTTCTTCATTTCAGGAAATATTTAAATTTTAGATCTTTTTCATTTTTTACGCATAGAATATACATTCAGCATTGATTCCAATTTGTAAACAAAGCACGGTAGAGAGAGGAGGTAGGTCTTTAAATCTTCCAATGTCATTCCCATGCAGAAAAATTAATGATAAAACGAAAACACAGAAGATTTCCTGTTGCTACTTACATACATTCCTGTCTCACAGCCCCGGTGAAAATTTTTCCCCACAGCGGGGATAAAATGTTCTTTCGAAATCCCAAGGGGATAGAAATTCTATAGTTCCAAGCTTGAAAAATCCAGTGGGATGGTTTTTGAGTACAAATTTTATACCTTGAATTTCAAATAGGATGAAATCGTGCTCGATTTCCCACTGGGGCTGAAATTGTAGAGTAATTTTCCCAACGGGGACAATATTTTCTCAAATTTTCCAGTGGGACCCCACCAGCGGGTCTGTGACACGGGTGTTTAAATGCCCTTGTTATTAAAACATATATGTTTTTTTATAAGAACATCCACAGTTCTCGAAGCCTTCGTATGTTCTTAAGCTGTTTGCAGGCTTTGAGCCTAGATAGAATGTTCTTACGTTAACCATTTTTTGAATATTTTCTGCGATTTCCTAAGAAAACAGGTGTTTTAGAGTCCACAAGCCAGCCTTAAAATGTTCTTAGATTGTTCTTAATATGTTGGCCATCGGGCCTCATGTTCTTATAACGTTTATTCGTAGAAAAAATCATACACTTTGGGTTGCAAGATTGTCAAACGTTTCAACAGCAGTTTCTCAAACTTCTCAAGAGTAGCCAAGTCCAAAAATTAAAGCTACAACTTAATTCCACTAATTTCTATTCGCCCATGGTTTTTATAGACGAGACAAAGAAGAATCAAATCAAAGCAAAGTAAATATTCTCAAAAAAAATTTCCCATTCAAAGCACTGTAAATGTCAATACGAAAAAGAGCATTAGCATCAAAATTCAATATATAGTACCATAAAACAAACACTTTATTATCTTTATCGTAAAAGCACGTGATTCGTCTTAACAAAATTTACTGTCAATCCAAAGTCTCTGTTCCTCTTTCGAAAGAGGACACTTGTCAACTGACTAGACGAAAACTCTACATCGTATCCCATCGTATACACAAAGGGGAAAATCCAATACTATAATGTAAGGAAATTTTCTGTGACAATATATCCACATGGAGAATGTGCAATACGTGCTTAACGTTCTTGATCACAGTAATCCACATGCACTAAGTCACACTTACAGTTGCCACCGCAGGGAGCCTAAGGG
>NW_027104161.1:26097-33896 GCF_902728285.1 Clytia hemisphaerica
GGTAAAAGTGACCTACTGTTGGTTACCATAATCTTTATTTGAATGCCATGGGGGCATGAATGTGGTAAAATTTACCATGATCTTTATTTGATTGACCAGAATGTTTTAATGTTTATCATTATCTCTTTTTTTCATGTTTGTTAAGAAAGTTTTAAAATTTACCGTTATAAATTATAAATATTTACCACATTTACAAGCATGTTTACCATGCTTTTTATTTGAATGACCAGATTGTGGTAATGTTTAATAAGAAAGTTTTAAATTTACCATGATTTTTATTTGTGTGTTAAGATTGTGGTAAAGGTTATAATTATCTCTTTTTAAATCGTGTTAAGAAAGCTTTAAAATTTACCATGATCTCTATTTGAATGCCATGATTGTGGTAAGATTTACCATAATTTTTATTTGAATGACAAGATTTTGGTAAAGTTTATCATTATCTCTTTTTTCTTGTTTGTTAAGAAAGTTTTAAAATTTACCATAATCTCCATTTGAATAATGCCATGAATGTGGTAAATTTACCATGACCTTTATTTACGTTATTTGAATGACCAGATTGTGGTTAATGCAATGATGTGTGCGCTTAATAATTAGAAAGACAGCTGACATTATATATTTGAGAAGTACAATCAAGGTCATAATATTTGAGAAAAAAGAGAAATACACCGGGAAGTTTTTGAACCACAAACGATTTGTAAGTGCTCTAAAGAAGGTTGGAAGGGTAGAGTTTTAACTCTGAGTTTTATCATGAGACTTGAGACTTAGGAGGACCTTAGGATCTGAGGATTCAAAAGTTCAAAAATAGTCCAATAATGCTCAAAATATAGCCTGTAAGTCTGCCAACCCCTTCCGAATTGAAATATTCGATTAAATTAAAGAGATAGCCCAAAATCGACTTTCTCGCCGGAACTTTAAATCTTGAAAAACGTTAAAATAACCAAAATTATCAAAATATTATGACCTTTATTGTAGGCTTGGTTCAATATGTCCTGTTTGAGCTTTCTTGTGCCTAGGATTAATGTATCTTACAAAAAGGTCTTGAACGTATACGCTTTATAAAGCTAGAAAGAGTTTGACCTGTTAAATACTTTTATCAAAAACCAACAGACTGGATCAAAGCTGTATGTGTTTTATCCTGAAGTAATTCCAGGTTAATGTCCATTTTGTCCATCCAAAACGGCGTTAAGAAGTGTATCAAACTCCTACCATGGAATTATTATACACACTGGATTAACAACTGACTGATAAGGGGGATTGGAAAATTTTATTTTCAAACTTTCGGCCAGCAAAGTACGAATTAACTTTTTAGAAATAATAATATTGATCATTTGTCAAAATCAGAGTCCTTCGAGCCGCCATGGCAGTTGTCCTGTATATCTGCATATCGAATGTTTTCTGAAACAGCAATAGAAAGACAAGTCATTCAATATTTGTCCGTTTACCTCGGCCTTAACATGTGGTACAAGTTACCTGCCCGCTAAACTCGAACAAACAGGTACACGATATGAGAGATAATCAGGTCAGGGTCCCTTTTTTAGGCTCTGAAGGCATCTGACAGAGTCCCAAATTTACTAATTTTCAACATTTGTACCTACAGGGTCGTCTTTTGGTTATTTTGGACAATTTTCAGCGTGAAAATTAGAAAAATCTTTTGTCTACATTTCGTTATTTTTGCCACTTCTCAGGGAGAAAATGGGAAATATTTTTCAATTTTCCTACCGACAGGGTCCCAAATTTACCAAACATTCATACCTGACAGGGTGTCCACTTTTCAAACTCCAGTGGCAAGTCCCCGTCGGCCGTCAAGGTCAGTGCCCCCCTCCCCGGCTCATAACCGATCACCATTACTAGGGCATATGATGTACCCTGAGTATCAGAGGTTAAGTTTTCAAAGAATATATTAACCTCTGAAGACCAATAATAGAAATTTTATCGCGCATGTGTCAATCTAATAACTGTAGAAAGAATCAAAGATGAAGAGCAAACATTACCTTATTAATGTCTAGCAGACTGTATCAGTATGCAGTTTACTATTTACGAATTCCCCAGAAACCTCCAAGTGTAATTGAAGTGAGTTTCGTTCGAAAGAAATCTTTTACATGATCCCCAAACACCTTTTTATGCAATGAGTGTCTGGTGCCCCAAATGTATAACAGTAATTACTAAACTATTAATTATGGAAATGTCACTTTAATTGAATCGAAATAATAGACAGACTTTATGTTATGATTCTCTATCACTGACTCTTTTTAAAAAGCTTTGAATGTTTGATGATATTTTTTAGTTGTGTTTTCAACGGCGGGAATAAAAATATCAACTTTGAACTTCATCCAAGATCTTGGATGGTCGTCATGGTTACTTTTGTCTTCGTTGATTGCGCGTTGAATAGAATCTCTATTCGTCGGCACAGCGTCGATATATGATTTCGACCTGTGCTTTTCACGGTACATATGATGCGGAACCATTCCTTTTAAAGCGCATGCGTGGAATGCGTAGAGCATGAAAAGCTGTTTGGATGTTATGTGAGAGACAACCTCGTTCCCTGCGTATTATCAGCTTTTTTTAAAGCTACTGATAGCGCTAGATAATAATTCCCTGGCGCCTATAAGTAACGTAAATAAAGCCTGGGATACAAGGGGACGAGATTGATATATGAGTTGTTATCCGCCCCTTTTCACCACCCTGATGCCCGACGCAACGCCATTATTTCATTTATGCCGCCATAAATCTCCTTCAGATTTTGGGACCACTTTCGATTTTAAAATTCTTCCAAAAGGCTGCTCAGTGTTCCACTAAGCTAATTTTTTTTTTTTTTTTTTTTTAACATCTCTTTTATCACCATTATAAGCTATGGTATATATATAAATAAAGGTTTTTGGAAAAGAAAAAAAATATATATATCATAAATATGTTTCTTTCTATAAGACAAAACACAATAAGAAAAGAAATATTGCCAAAAGGGGCACTGAAAAAAAGAAAAATTCTGCAAATGCCATGTGAAGGAGAGACCGTTCTTGCCAGCGGGGCCTATCCGAAGTTGAGAACGGTCTTGCCTCCAGAAGACATATAGCAGACCCTTCAAATGTCGAGAGGCCGCTAAAAGGGCCCGGAAGCTGCCGGGAGCCAGAAGTAGAGACTGAAATTGAGTAAGAGCAAGGGAATCTCCCAAAAAAGAAGAAAAATATGTAGATAAAAATGGAGATTCCCCTACTGTAAATAAGCTTCTAAAATTCTATGTAATACGTACAGTTAAACAAAATATATACATTTTTCTTTTTTGTGAAAAAAAAAAAAAAAAAAAAAAAAAAAAAAACAACAACAGTTTAAGTGAGAAAAGAGGCAGTCGGGTACTATGCTAGGAGGAGGTCTCCCGTCAGGGAATCCCTCGCCAGTGTTCCAGGCTTCCAGACCAGTGCAGTTTTGATTGTTGGTTGAATAAAATTATCATCCCATTTTATATATAAACTTGTCCTCTTATCTCTAGTACCAAGGTAAGTATTTTCCCTTCTATTTATTAGAAGGCACTTATAAAAAGTCTGCAACACTTGCAACACATGATAATTTTTTTGCTCAGAGACATGCTCAGACACAGCCCACACAGTATAGACTTAAACTCGTATATCAAGATTACGGGATTTCGAGTGCGGGCCGATTTTCAGAGGTTTCAGTTTCGATTTCAAGCAAACGTCTTAGTAACGAAGTGCTCGCCCATAGTTACGGTGGTTTGTGCAAAATTCCAAACATAGAAACAAATTTTAAACCACTTTATCGAAAAGGAAATAAAAAAACACAACTTTTGTATGTTTCATTTTTTTGCACTTTTATTTATAATTCAAGATATTCTGCTTTGTTTATTTCTACAGCAGCGACAGAAATACTTAGAAAGACTTGAGCGCTCAGCTGACATATGCGAGAAGGGGATGTGGATGAGTGATTTTTCGATTGGAATGTGTAATTATATACGCGTGCCGCATGCATGTAGTAATTAACAAAAACTAATTTAGCCAAAATCAAACTGTCGGCATAAACATAACGACAAATGTAACGTCAACAAGTTACTGATGCAGTAGGTATAGTGTGGATAGGGGCTTATTGTAATTTACGGAATCAGATTCCGCCTTTTAATTTGCGGAATCTCATTCCGCAAATTACTAATCTACGGAATTTGCTCATATCTTTCCAACCAATTAATATTTTTCAACCAAATTTAGCATACATATTACCAACTAACAGATGCACCTTCACAACAAATATCAACTCTAATAACCTACGTAAACGGATGTTACGACAGAAAAACTTTTAGTTCCGAACTGATTCCGCAAATTACAAATCTACGGAATCTGCTTATAACTCTCGAAGGAATTGGTTATTTCAAACCAAACTTTGCACACGTTTCGACATCCATAAGACGCTGTTCTGTGCCGAATTTGAGCATTTGAAAAGGTCGCTAACGGCAGCTATTACGGAATAACGTAAAATCACGTAAGGAACTCTAACAGCCCTTGTTGAAAAAAACTCAAAATCGTTGTATCTCCCGAACCAATATGTTTACAAGCCCAATTTTGACAAAGAGCCTCCACAAATATGGAAATGCGTGCCAAAAATCAAGTCTGACACATGATGTAAGCGAGACTTACGGTGGAAAAACATAAGACTCGTAATACACTCCACCTGCTGGTCCAAGGGCAAAACTCGAAGTACTCGTAATCCACAAACCATGAGTTACAGACCCCAAATTCACACAAAACAGCCCTTCATGTAACAAACTTGCATGGAAATTTGAGCTTATACCATAACGCGTCGGGGAGTTATTACAAGATTCCGTAGATTAGTAATCTGCGGAATGAGATTCCGCAAATTTAAAATCTACGGAATCTGCTCCAACTCTCGCAGGAATTGGTTATTTAAACCAACTGCACACGTCTTGACATTCATAAAGACGTTCGGCTAAATTGAGCATTTGAAAAGGGTCGCTAACGGCAGCTATTACGGAATAACGTAAATCACGTAGGAAACTCAACAGCCCTTGTTGAAAAAAAACTCAAAATCGTTGTATCTCCCGAACCAATATGTTTTACAAGCCCAAATTTTGCACAAAGAAGCCCTCCATAAATATGGAAATGCGTGCCAAAAATCAAGTCTGACACATGATGTAAGCGAGACTTACGGTGGAAAAACATAAGACTACGTAATACACTCCAGCCTAGGCTGGTCAAGGCAAAACTCGAAGTACTCGTAACTCACAAACCAATGAGTTTCAGAACCCCAAATTCGACACAAAACAGCCCCTCATTGATACAAA
Source organism: Clytia hemisphaerica (assembly GCF_902728285.1). Taxonomy (NCBI): domain Eukaryota; kingdom Metazoa; phylum Cnidaria; class Hydrozoa; order Leptothecata; family Clytiidae; genus Clytia; species Clytia hemisphaerica. Next base: position 31,400 of record NW_027104161.1, read on the forward strand.
CTTGCATGGAAAATTTGAAGCTTATACCATAACGCCGTCGGGAGTTATTACAAGATTCCGTAGATTAGTAATCTGCGGAATGAGATTCCGCAAATTACAAATCTACGGAATCTGCTAATAACTCTCGAAGGAAAACGTTATTCAAACAAACTTTCCACACGTCTCGACATCCATAAGACTGTTCTGTGCAAATTTTGAGCATTGAAATGGTCGCTAACGCAGCTATTACGGAATAACGTAAAATCACGTAAGGAACTAAACCAAACTTTCCGTCTCGACATCCATAAGACGCTGTTCTGTGCCAAATTTGAACATTTGAAAAAGTCGGTAACGGCAGCTATTACGGAATAACGTAAAATCACGTAAGGAACTCTAACAGCCCTTGTTGAAAAAAACTCAAAATCGTTGTATCTCCCGAACCAATATGTTTTACAAGCCCAAAGTTTGCACAAATATGGAAATGCGTGCCAAAAATCAAGTCTGACACATGATGTAAGCGAGACTTACGGTGGGAAAACATAAGACTACGTAATACACTCCTGCCTAGGCTGGTTCGTATCAATGAGGGACTGTTTTGTGGCAAATTAGGGGTTCTGAAACTCATTGGTTTGTGAGTTACGAGTACTTCGAGTTTTGCCTTAACCAGCCTAGGCAGGAGTGTATTACGTAGTCTTATGTTTTCCCACCGTAAGTCTCGCTTACATCATGTGTCAGACTTGATTTTTGGCACGCATTTCCATATTTATGGAGGGCTTCTTTGTGCAAACTTTGGGCTTGTAAAACATATTGGTTCGGGAGATACAACGATTTTGAGTTTTTTTCAACAAGGGCTGTTAGAGTTCCTTACGTGATTTTACGTTATTCCGTATTAGCTGCCGTTACCGACCTTTTCAAATGCTCAAATTTGGCACAGAACAGCGTCATATGGATGTCGAGACGTGTGCAAAGTTTGGTTTGAAATAACCAATTCCTTCGAGAGTTATTAGCAGATTCCGTAGATTTTTAATTTGCGGAATCAGTTCGGAACTAAAAGTTTTTTTGTCGTAACATCCGTTCACGTAGGTTATTAGAGTTGATTTTTTTTGTGAAGGTGCATCTGTTAGTTGGTAATATGTATGCTAAATTTGGTTGAAAAATATTAATTAGTTGTAAAGATATGAGCAAATTCCGTAGATTAGTAATTTGCGGAATGAGATTCCGCAAATTAAAAAAAGGCGGAATCTGATTCCGTATATTACAATAAGCCTAGATAATCATAACATAAAGTCAGTCTATTTATTTTGATTCAATTAAAAACATTTCCATAATTAATAGTCTAGTAATTACTACTGTTATACATTTGGTTATCTGGCACCCGATGTAGAAATTTTCTTCCGACACGCTAAAGCTCTGAAGGTCGGGAAAATTTTCAACATCTGGAAGAAATACATTACGGAATTTCGCCTGACCGCGTAATTTTTTAGAAAAATGGGCCCGAGTGCAATTTGGACAGGGAAGGTGTCATGGCCGACAAAATTTCGGTCAGAAAAAACTTCAAAAGGTTTCACGAAATAAATTCAAATACAAAACTTTTTGGAGAAGGAATCATGCAAAATATTATCATTCTTTTCACAAGGAGGGCATGTAGAAATTCAAATAAGTATTTTCCTTCATTTAAACTGATCACAGAAGCAAAAACAAAATAGAAATAACATTGTACACAAAAAAGCCTGAAAGAAGAGAAAAGTCATAATCAGCATCTATAATAACACTAAAAGAAAAACTAAAGCTATAGAAAATGAATACTAACCCTCAATGAAGACTTTTGTGAAGTTTAATAAAGATTTTATCCAAAAAACTTCAGTTCTGGAACACTGAAGTTGGTTTGTCAGTTGTCGGCCGTGGACAACAGTTATATTGGAGGACGGTCTAAAGATAGATAACAACATGAAAATTTACTGATAAAGCCTAAGCCCATAAGAACATACCTGCTTTAGTTCTTTGGTCTTTGAATGGTATAAATTTGAGAAAGTGCAGAAAAAATCAGCCATCAAAACAAACAAAAACAAAAGTTATGATTATCAACTTTTCTGTGGTAGAACGCATTTTTTGTTGGGTTGGTGCATACAGAAATTACACTGGGATACGAAAACTAATATTCAGGGAGTGATAAGTACAGTTAAACTACAAAAAATCCATCAAAAGAAACCAAAAACAACCATAACCATAACAGCACACATTTTTAGAAAATTACATCAGCCATGTTGTTTGTAATTTTTGCCGACATACTCATGACGTGGTAACTAACGACAGTGATTTGACGGTCTTTTGGAGGCGCCAGATCTCAAAAAAACAATTTTTGAGCGTTCAGCACGGCCCCGAAAATGAGGGCTAAACTTATGCCGGCACATCAATGGATGACTACTATTTCTCTCCGATATATTGGCCCGATATATTGGCCCGCTCCTTTAGAGCTTTAGCGTGGGCGGCCGCCAATATGCCATCGGAATATCAGATA
>NW_027104162.1:0-2556 GCF_902728285.1 Clytia hemisphaerica
TTGAACGACTTTCATAAAAATAGGGACATCAGTGTCAATTGTCACATCTAGCAAAGTGTTTTTTGGGGGGGGGGCGGGAACTTCACTTGGAGACAAGCTTTCGAAGAGACTTGGCAAAAACACGGATATCAATGTTGTTTATTACCATTTACTGTCACATGACTCATCACAACCTGTTTGCATCAGGTTCATCATAACATACATGCGCGTCTGATTGTCAAGACCAATCTTTTCAATAGCACTTTCCATGTCCCATATTTTGGTAATAGTTTCTCGCAACACCTTGACAGAAGCTTTCAAAACATAATCATACAGATCTGGCTGACTGACATCATTACGGGCTTTACCTACAGCCAAAAGCTTACGATAACTTCGCAGTTTCTCGGTTTTGACTATTTTCGACACGTCGGTGACATTAAATCTGGGTTTCTTCTGAGCTCGACCACCACGGGCTTGGTTCCCAGATGTCCGTTGTCTCGATTAGCAATAATACAATTGGCAGTTCTTGGTACACCGAGGTCAAGCAAATTGGAGGGATGACTAGTACTATGGTATCTGTCTTACAGACGTATCGATAGGCGCTGAGGTAATAAGAGTGTTCATCACTGAAATGCTCTGTGAATTTATTACCTTGTACAATACGTTTCCCATAGGAGCATATGAAAACACCACAGTTGTGTGTGTCAGTTTGAAGGGTGTGAGGCATGTTTAAATTGATTCTCAGTTCTTTGTTTTGAAGATTCACTGGGATTTTCCTCTCAAAGATCTTCTTCCCAATTTCAATACTTTTCTCAGCAGTGACCAAAGATAGGCTGAAATTAAGTTTTTAAGAGTTTTTTTATTTTAAGGAAATGATATCTTTACTTGATATTTCTTAAATTGTATAGATACTAAAAATCTAGTTTCAAGTGTAATCTCTTTATATACCAATCTCTCAATGGACCAAAAAAGATTCAAGATGGAATCTGTGCAGGAGATAAAGGTAAATAATTTTGCCTAGAGCTCCCATGAAGAATGAAGGGGCCAAGTCTCTTGTTGGAGATTCCACTATAATTACAAATACCTTTTTGTCATTGGATCCAAAACAATTATTTCTTGCTCCTTTACTTTCAAAATTATCAAAATCCAATGGGAACCACTAGCATTTAATGGTACCAAAACTGTTTCAACATCATCCATTGATTTTTCCATCCACGTGCGCCTGAAAGCTCTTGCTCTTCCAAGGCTGATGCTCTTCGCTGTGGAAGCTGACACTGTCAAACAATTCTTGTGGTTTAATACAACAGTCTCCAGAAAGGCATCAATAACATTATCTGATAACCAACCAACCAACTTCTTCTAGTCTTATTTTATTTTCATCAGCATTTGACACTGTTGGTTCCGAGATTAGTAAATCTATGTAGCTTAATGAAACTGATCAATTTGTGATTATAGGTGTCCTCAGTTCAATCTCCAACTTTGGGACAATCTTTGGAAAAATTTTGATACATTTCTTAGCAATCACAACTGAAACTGAAACGGTTTCATCATAATTTTCTTCTTCGTCTTCACTGTCAATTTCTATAACCTCTCTTCCATCTTCATCAGCTTCACTTTCATCTTCGTCAGCTTTATTTTCATTTTCATCAGCTTTACCTGGAAGAGGAATATCATATTCTGCTTTTTCATCTAGAGGAATACATTCCTCAGTTGTTAGCTGTATTTTCTGGCTCCTTTTGGTGGGTTCCTCTTTGATATCTGGAATATCCATCTCACTTGCCACACCTACTCGACTAACAGTGCTGCTTTTCTTCTTTGGCTTTGGAATATTTTGGAATGGTTGTTTCTAAAAATCAATAATAACAAATTATAGTTAAATATATGTAATTTCCCAATTTCATTTATTTCCTTGAAAAAGTTTTATCCACCTGAAAACTCATAACAGTCGAGAAATATTATATGTAACTCTCCAAATTTAACCCAAACATTTCTTTTCCTGGAAAACAACAAATGGACAAATGTTTTAAAAAGTTCTACTGTGGGAGTAGCAACTGAATCATCTTTAGAACCAAGGAAAGATCTCATGAAGAACTTACTGTCTGAACTTTAGTTGGCAGTTTTTTCACTATTTTGTCAAGAACCAAACCAAACTCTCTGGGAGCTTTTGTAGACATATTTAAAATCAATAGTGCTTCTTCATTCTGTTCCATTAGATGTGTAAGGTTCACTATCTCCTTCATAATTTCACGACATTTTTGGCCAGTATTTGATTTAAGAGGTTTCGTTTGTTGCTTACTTTCTTCTATTGGGGTGGTTGAATCTGGTACAAGCAGGTCTGAAGCAATTGGATCGTCATCTTCGGTTCCGCCATCTTCTACCTTTTCATTTAGGCACAGATATCAATCTATATACCGCGTAGTCCGGCGGTAACCCGGCGGTATTTCTCATTCGTCAGATCATGTGTAAAATTAATAGCCTTTTTTCATTAGAATAGTTAACCGCCGCCGCCGGGTTTCGCGGTATTTTGCGGCAACCCGCTGGTAAATGACAATTTACATCAAAATAATTTACCGCCGC
>NW_027104162.1:2566-86715 GCF_902728285.1 Clytia hemisphaerica
CGGTTCATTTTAAACAATAGATACAGGAAAAATAATAGAAGATACAACGGTAAACAGCGGGATGCCGCCGGAGAATCCGGTAAATAATTCAAAAACTGTGGTATACTCTACCTTTTAATGAAAATGGTTGTTATGTGTTGATAAAAAATTTGTATTGTAAGTTCGAATTTCAAGTTCAGGTTCCTGAACTCTCAACTGATTTCTGATTCACAATCTTTTTTAGGGTATGAAATGTTAAAATTACACTCACCAGTATTGGCTCTAAATCAATTTCCTCAAAGTGGATAGTGTGAAAGGGGGATTCCAACAGCTTTTTCCCTAACGGCACCAAGGATTTATTTTCCATATACTTCAGCACAGCTAGAAAGTGTTTACATGGTAGGTAATTTTTGAAAAAAATGGGCTACCATCGATGTACTTATCTGCAGACACTAGGCCATAGAAGAGCTCGCGTGACTGGCAAGAGTTTAATCGAGGTGGTGGGTACGGACTTGAAGTACCAGTGATTTATGATTTCTTTAGCCAACCTAAATTCTTTGAATGGGTCAAACTGGAAATCTGTAGAAATAATTTGAATAATAAGACTAATAAGTGCTCGAAATAAAAATATCTAAAATTAGTTTTTTCAATTTTGGACGTCTGTGACCCGTTTGATACCCGTACGTTTTTTTACCGTGAACAACAAAATGCAAGGGTGATTGGTCAACGTTTAAGCTCTCGTGTGGTTTATTTAAACTGTCCCCATTTTTCATCATAATCAAGGTCAGCAACGCCGGAACGAATACACTTCTCTCTATAGTTGGTATGCCACTTCATCAAGTCGGGAATCTTAATGGATTTGTTTCTTTGTTGCTTACGTTGTTGAAAGCGAACAATGACATGTTGTTTGATAACAATGGTTGGCTCCATCTCATTTTGTAATTCCAAAGCCAAGCAAAGTTGACGAGACGACCCTTTGATCTGGCTTGCTTGAATTTTTGCCACAGCTTCTCATACAGTTGAATGTATCATCTTTCGTGATGGTGGTTTAAATTTTGATCCAACGGCTGATTTGGGACTGGGTTATACCATACTTTTCTGCAATATCATACTGACTGTCACCACTCTCGTAGTCGCAAATTGCAGCTGCCTTGAAAGCTGCACTATATTGCTTTCTCTTTTTACCAGAATTCTTTTGTGCTCCTTCACTTTTGGCAAGGGTGGAAACGACTTTGGTCAGTTTTAACGTGAGTTCTTTAACAGTGTTGACTCTTTGGCTGTTTTCAGCTTTACTGGCATTGAATGCTTCAAAATGCATGTTTATTGTATGAAAGGCTAAACCCTGGGCGCTCTTGAAGTCTTTACCACAATGGATACAACAATGCAAAGTTTCAACAGCTATATCTGGCAGCGCCAGTGGAATTTCAACACCTCTGTGAACGATCATTCCGAAATGAGCGAGTGTGTGCTGCTTTCGCTTTATGGTTTTAATTTTCGACATTTTATTTTTATATAGTGAGATCTAAAGAAAGAAAGAATATTTCAAATAAAAAACTCAAACATTGACAGTGCAAACCTCCCTTGACAAATTTATGCATCAAAACCCTCACGAAATCTTTTTCAACCACTTGTAATTTTCATATGCAGTTTTTATAAACATTCGAATCCTTATGAAACTGAAAAATTCCAGTGGGGATGGTTTTGGAGTGCAACTTTTTCCACTAAATTTCAAATGGGGATAAAATTATTAGTCAATTTTCCTGTGGGTTTGAAATCTTGGAGTTTTTTACCACCCGGGACAAGTTTTGGACCAATTTTTCCATAGGGGTTGGGGTTTGTGACACAGGGGTGTATAATATCTCTAATTCAGGTTGACGTTTACGAAAAATGGCTAAAAAGTTTTAATGAAGTAGAAATATGATGGATTCAAAGCCTGGGGGTACTAAGGTTGCGAGGTGACGGGTATGTGCCGCCCGACTTTTGAAGGGTGGGCCCTTAGATGGACTAAAACTTTCCCTTAGAAGGACTTGAATTTTTTTTGCTTGAAATTGGGTTTCGCTGTTTTTACAACCCTTAGGGGGACTGAAATTGGATTTTGTGATTTTTTACGACCCTTAGCAAGATTTTGAAAGGGTGGAACATACCCGTACGTACATTCACTTGCCTCAGTACCCCCCCCCCCCCCCCCCCCAGGCCCTTTACCTACTTATCATGAAAAAGTAAGTGTCGTAGTGTTTCAAAGTATTACCCCATGATTTAGCCTTTAATAAAGTGATGAGTTCTAGAAACATTTAGTTGCCCGAGTCCCATTTTGGCACACTCGGTTTTGGTAAAACGTAGCTATTTACACAAGAAAGTCTCATAATAAAAGAACATTACAAACCTTGTAAATTCCATCTTTATGGACTGTCCCTTTGACTCATCCAGCTTCATGTTCCCTATCGCTCCAGACCGCTGGACATTGTCCAAGCAAAGGGAAATCAGGATGAAATCTCTATTATTGCTAAACAGTTCCATAAAAACTTTTTTTTCTGATGTTGAGGCCTGTTTTAAACTTTTTTTGCATCGCTTGACGTTCTCGCTGTGGTTAAATTTATGCATATCTTCAGCCGTAATCATTTCCTAAAATAGCAAAAGCTTAAAAGTGAATAAATAGTATCAAAAGTAAAAACAGACTTGCGTTTATAATTCCATACAATGAAAATTTCAAAAATCTGATATTTCTTGTAAATAAACATTGGCACATAATTGCAAAGGATCCAGAACTTAAAAAAAATTATCGTCTATAAAAACATAAAGGACTTGGTGATTAAAACTAAATTTGTATAGGATTTAATATTTGTGTTTATATTTTTAGTTTGATAAACAAATTTGATGAAATTTCTAAGACCAACCAATACTAATTTAATTTATCGCCGGCACCCTATTCAAGTGAAAAAATAAGGTCAGGAAGTGAAAGAACGGAAAGCTAATGGGTTCAGTTACAAAAAAAATATTGGAACTTAAAGATATCCAATATTTTTAAGCCAGCTTTTCTTAAATGCATCTGAGTAAAGAAAATACAAACATTACGTAACAGACATCCAACAAATATCTTCCAGTCAAACGACCAAATACCAAATATCCTCCAATGAGAAAACAGGATAATTCGTCGCTATTGTCATAAGAAATATTACATAATTTACAACCAATCAGAAATTGAGAAAGAGAAGGAATAAGGCAATCGCAAAATGGAAGAAAACAATAAATATAATTGTTCGAAACAATGAATGTAATTATCCAATACGACAAAAAGAGTCTGAAGACTAGCATAAAAACCAAACCATGTGCGTACATCCTTCCTTTTGCAACTTGCTACAAAGAAACAACAGACAACAAAATGGAAGAAGGTAAGAGATTTATAAATACTCAAAAAAATCTCAGAACTTTTCTAAATATAGATTGTTATATATCAGAACCTTTCTAAGTATAAGAGTTACAAATCAAACTTACTAAGTTAGAATTAATGAAATATAATTTCTTGAATTATAAACTGTTAATTAATCCAAAAAAACTTCAAATCAGAAATTACAATCTAATACTCAACTCCCGTAAGGTTTCTTGGGCGTGATGTTTGCGGATAAGATAGTTAGCGGGCGTTGAGAAATTTTTTTTATCATGGTCACGGACCGAAGTGTTTTTGAGCATTCCCTTCATAAGGCATGCGGCCACGGTTACGAGTAGTTTTTACACACCGAATTAAGTCTGTAGATTCATAGCACCATTTCACATATCTCTCCCGTACGAACTAATCAGCCTTTTTAATGGCGGATGAATCTGTAAAGGAGAAGAATTTATGATGCTTATATATCCTGGAAAATCTTATCATTTAATACTTGACAATCATAAAGAATCTCAACCAAAGATGTTTCGGTGTACACTCTAAGGTATGTGGGTCATATTTTTCTTAAGAGAATGTTATTTATTGCAAATTTACCCCAATAAAATGAGTGGCTATATGAGACCTTCTGAGTGTCTGACCTCTGGCATTTTATCTCAAGAAACCCTAAGTCATATGGCAGTTGTTCAGTCATAGAAAGAGGCTGTATGGACCAGAATAAGTGATTTGGTGATTTACATTATACTAGACGATATTTTTATGAATATTAAGAAGGGCTTTCATTTTTGAGAGGGGTAAAAATAACAAGGAAGTGAAGTGTTTGTGGATATAGGAATTATAATAAGGTGATCAAATGATCAGATGAATTGATTGCTTTTAATCAATACATCAGATGGTTGTAACCGATTATCGATTATCGTTTTTTTTTGAAAATTGAACGTACTTGAACACAATTTGATTGTCAAACGCAATCGAACTCGAACAATCGAATATTACCCACAAATCCACCCTTCGATTGAGATTCGATTACGTTCAACAATCGAATCGCAATTATTCGATCGTGTTCGATTACGTTCGATTGCGATTCGAAGTTGTTCGATTGACATCGTCTGGCTGTATTCATAAACTTAGAAGAGATGACTGGTAATTATCAAAAATTTGCACTGTATTTTGATTTCATAAATCTTTTCTCTCTCTCTTGTTCTAAGCTTATAAAATAAATTAGAAATTAAATTTAAGAATTTCTATTGCCTCATATTTTTAAATAATAATTTTGCATGCCTTTGATTTATTCTGCAAATGCTGATTTGAAATAATTAATTCAAGTTGGAAATTACAAATGGAACTAGGAAAGTAATATAACTAAATGATATCATGTATATATGTTCATTAAATATTATAGAAATTAATAAGTCTTGTCTTTGTGGCAGAAGAAAATATCTTGGCTTGTTAATTTGATAAAATTAAAGTAAATGAAAATAAATATCACTTAAAAGTTATATATCTGAGATATTGTGTTGATTCTTGATTGTTTTTTAAACCAGATAATAAAAAAAATAAAAAAAATACTAAAGACACTTTTGTAAACACTTTGTGTACTTCAATTTCAATTCGCTATCTTCCTTGTTATCTCTTGATGTTGGCTTTTGGAGTACTCCAGAAAGATTCATTTCAAGCAAATTCAACTTTACTTGAATTTTGGCACATATTTGACCATATTCTTCTTTGTACGAGCTCTGATCGGCTTAACATTTTTTTCTTACATCAGCAAATTTGTTGATAACAGTATTTTCAAAAGTTGCACAGTTTTTGATTCTTCACTGCTCTTTCTTATGGATAGGAGCCCTAAAATCGAAACAATTGAAGGACATCTAAAACCACATGTTTAAGTTCTAACAAATCTATACATTATAATAATTTGATCCCAAATAGATTTTCTTTCTTCCCATTTTTTATACCCTAGCCTGTTTAACGTCAACAATGGCAAAAACTTTACCTTTCTTTGGTCTTTTTCTTTGATTTTAAATTTTTGGAACCTGAATTATAATTGATATTGATTAATGCATTAATAAGGATTCTGAACTGCATCTGAGGAAGGCATACATCCCTCCCAACCCTACTTAGCCTGGGCCTTTTTTAAGATTTATATATAATGTGATTACTATACCTCTTAGAGATTGCTGTGATGTTTCGATGTTAGATTGAGCAGCTCCTGAACTGTTCATTAACGTTAGTGTTTCTGGTGATTTATCAAAAGCATCATCACCTAGAATAGGGTAAAAAAAATACCATAATATCGTATGGTATTATTTTGAACCCTTTTTTCATTTACTGGGTAGAGAGGGATTATTCAAGCATTTTTGAAGTCAGTTGTAATTCATATATCATCCAAATAAACTCCCCATATTCCTTCCCTATAAGTTTCTTTTACCTTGTATTTGGACGCAAAAGGAATCGATGAGTGGGATTGTGACGAGCAGGATGCCCTTGGCACAGGAGTTGATGCTGTAAAGGTAAGAATTCAATGTGACATTTTATACACTTTGCAAATTTTTTCCTTTATGAAATTACAGAATACAATGAATTTTATCCTCAAAAATTATACGTTTTTATAAACAATTGCCAATTGGTTGATAGCAATTTAAACTCGGTCCGTACTGTTTTCAAACTATTGAATATATGTTTCTAGACTTACACATGCTTTTGTAACATGGCTTGGAAATTGAAGGTGGATGCCACATGCCACACACTGGTTCCTAGCACTTAAGATAGACAGATACACAGAAAGATATGTGATATTGTTATTGTTGGTGTCACTTTAGAAATTTAGCTGAAACTTCAGTCTGGTTATTCAAAATAACTTCTCTTTCTGAAATGAAATTTCTGCTTTATAAAAGTATTCTTAGGATACCTTTGATACAACTCATATTTGATGTGGATAGAGTCAGTTTGTTGAATGGGGTTGTAGGCGTCTTGTTGACTTATTTTGATGAAAACATAGATCTTTGTAAGAACGGTGATTGTTTTTCTGTAAATGTAAATTTTAATTGTAAAGTTACTTTGCTTTTTCTTTTATTAGGCATAGAGGAAATATAATTAACTCGATGTTACATCTGTCATTCCTACTCACTTGATTTTCCAGGTGATATTTCAGTATTGTTACTGCTTTCGTTACTTCCAGCGAAATCAACTTCCATCATTCTTTGTTCATCGTTCCACCTTTCTTAACCCTATTCGGCCTAGGGGGGGGCTCTTTCTTTTCGGAGGTCAAACTATTGGTAATAGCTCCTGAAATAATAGCTTTTGCCGTGAAATTTTCTGTAAATTTCTAACTTTTATTTAGCTTCAAAAAAAAAGTTAACACCTACAAGTTTTCACACCTTGAGCATGATGACATTTCTGACTTTTTCAATACAAATTTATTTTTGATGTCAAATATATCGTTTAAACAGTAATTTATTGAATATTTAGGATAAAATAAGCATTTTAAACTCAGGCAACTTTTTTCTAAAGCCTTTGTTAGAATACAATAGCTATTTATAAGAACAAAGGAGATTTTTGGTTTTTGCTCACTTTAGACATTATGAGTGACGTCATCAAAAGTTTTTTGTCAAAAGTTACCTTACGTGACAAGGATCTTGTCTGCCAAAATTCATCCAAAAAGACCTACTAGATCAAAAGTTAAAGGGTGGTACAGGAAAAGCCCCCCCTAGTTCTGAACCGCCCCTAAAACCCTAGGTTGAATAGGGCTAAGGTAAGAAGTTATGACTTGAAAATATGTCTTAGAATTGAAGGCTTGATGAATAAAATGATATTTCAGCACATATGCAATATTACTTTCCACCTGTTAAGATCTACCTCTACACTTGAAACTTAATTCTTTACCTCCTTTTTCAGGTGATGTTTCAATCTTATCACGGCTCTCGCAACATTCAGACCATTGTTGTTTGGTCTAAAAGGTAAGAAATTTGATATTCCTGCTACAGGTATTTTAAGAGCCATTCTATGGGAATTACAGTGAGTGACTGCCTTTAATTCTTTGATGGGCTTTGGGAGGCTTTTTTGTCGTTTGCTTGTTGCTTGCTTTCTTTGACTATGAGGATAAATTTAGGCAAATAATATTTTTTTTCGGGGGAATTAGTTTCGTTGACAGTTCAAAGGGTTATTTCACAGGAATTCGATTTTGTCGATCTCAGCTATATAAGTGTATGTTTCAGTCTGACTGCTAAGATTAAATTTGAGAAAATTCATTGTTTCTACCAAATCTTTTCCTTAATATGGATTGGGCTTGTTTAAGCTTGAAACTATTCTCTTCTTTCCATCATCTTCCAACCTCAAGAATGCAGGTAGTTTTCTGTCCTCCAATTTGCTCCATTTATCCGCAAGATACCTAATTAATAGAAAATATAGCCTGATTTATTGATAATTCCAATCTTGGTAGGCTTTCTGATTGAGGGAGGATGCAGTCGCAAAAACTCATTAAAATGCCATTGTTTGTTGTAGCCCAACACTTATATGAGGCATAAGAGTTAGTAGAGTAAGCGTAGATTATTTTTCATATCCAGTCGTATACCGTATATTTACGATTTTCTCAAATACTCACTTGTGTTCTTTTTCTGTGGAGGAGCTTCTGAAATGATGGATTGACGGATGGGTCTTGTGGTGGGCTTTTGACAAATCGAAAAATTCAATACCATTGCGTTTTTCCTCCCAAACGTCACATTCAAGGAAATCGCTTATTCTCTCCAGATGGGCCTGCCAATCTGACACGTTATCCTTGATTAAATCAAAAGGGACAACAGTGTTAGTTCTTTCCTCTTTCAGTTTTTGACCATGTTCACTGATTGAATTTTTTCCTGTGCTTATTTTAGATCCAAGGTGCTCTTTCCAATCCTTTCGATCTTGCCATCTGGTCAAGCAAGTCTTGATGACATTGTCAGTAAGATAGTTTGTGCATTTTTTGGCTACGTCCTTGAATAAGGTAAATGCTCTTTCCTCGTTTTCCGTATTGCAAGATGTAAGCGATACCAAACGATACTGGATCGCAGCCTCTCTCACAATATTGTGTTCGTATTGACTGTAGAGTTTTCTCGTAGTCAATTTTTTACCGATCGGCATCAATTTCTTCATCAACATAGCTAAAAGTAAATATTGAATATATAAATATTATTATTATTGTTTTTATTTAACGTTATTTTGAAAAAACTTAGAAACATTACAACAGGGAAACCGTAAAACTAGAGTACATCTTTATACTGGCCATGCATGAATGTAACGTTGTAAATTTCCCTATGACCCCCCCCCCCCCAAAGAACTGAAGTCATTGCAGTGCTGTTCGATCGAATGTTTCGAATGTTTTGAAAGATTTGGACGGGAATCAAAACATGTGTTTGCCCACTTGTTTCAAAATGGCCGAACGAAATGTTCACGTTCCTTTGAAACAAATCAAGGAATACTTAGAAGAAAAAAACATACCCTGATGGATTTGAAGGTAAGTTTTGTTTAATATTTTATATTTGATTTTGTTACCACTCTGAAGGTTCCAGGTTAACCGAGAGATTAAGAGGGAGCTTTCTTGACTTCGTAATAAAGTTCTACAGTTTCAAAAGCTTCAACCTCTCGAGCTTTAATCAGTTTAATAAAGTTACCAATTTTTGTTGAGCTAGAATCTGACAATGTCTGTATGTATATTCTCAACTTCAGTTGACCTAGAATCTGACAATGTCTGTATGTATGTATTGTCTGTCTGTCTGTCTGTCTGTCACAGAAACTTTAGGGCAGCCTGGAGGCTTCAAAAATGCTTGGATTTGGCTGAAATTTGGCACACTTATTCCTTGGGTGAATATCTGGTGTTTTTTTTTCATTTTTTGAAGATTTTGATTTTTGGGGCCTATGGACGAGTTTTTCGCCAAAACGAGGCTAAAACTTTGGGGCATCATGGAGACTTCGAAAATTATCGCATTTGGCTTAAATTTTACACACTTGATCCTTGGGTGAATACCTGGGGGTGTATTTTGTGATTTTAGACAAAGTATTTGGGTCAAGATATACCAAAATTCACAACCTCCAGAGTTATACTATGATACCGTTTTTAAAAAAAAGTCAAACTTATGCTCGAAATAAACTTGACACTAAACCTCAGTTTTATACCAAATTATTTTGGCTTGATAAATTCCATTTTTGAATTTTAGGGAACAAAGGAAAGAAGAAGAACTTTCGCCGTGCATGCAGGAGGTTTAGGCTCGTTGGCAACAAACTAATGTACAATAACACCAGGCTTGTTGTGAGTTCGGTAGAAGAGCAACACGATATTATACGCGATATACATAACGGAATTGGTGAAAGAGAGGGGATTCAACCTACCAAAAATGTGTGGGGCGATTCTTTTGGCACGGTATGATGAACGACGTCGCCGAGTTTGTGAAAAGATGTTACCAATGCCAACAACACGGAAGAATCAAGGACTTACTTGTTAAAGTACTGAATGAACATGCCCCTGAATGGCCATATGTAATCGAAGGAATTTTGTTTGCACATCGAGTGAGTAAACATTCGTCCACCAAATTCACACCATTCTTCTTAATGTACAATAGACATCCAATCTTACCCATCGATCTGAAATATGATCTGGATTCGGAACTATCAAATCCAAATATCCCGTTTGACATTGAAGGATTTCAAGCTGTACTGTCTTCAACCCTGGATTTGAGGCAAGAGTACCACGAACAAGCAGGTGAAAACATCACTAAGGCCCAGAAAAAACAACAGCGGGATTACAACCTTCGCCACTCTCAATCTACGACATTTTCAATTAATGATAAGGTATGGCTCAAAAATCAGAAACGAGAGGATCGGAAAGGAGGGTTAGGTTCGTACACTGTAGAAAAAATTTCTCCCAGGGGACTTCGCACTCTAAGAAATAAAGTAGGCTGTGTGCTTTCCAAAAAGTACAATGTCGGCCTCCTTAAGAAATGTTTTGATCCGTTAGTTCAACCTTCTTCGAACCCACCTGATGACGAACTCACCTGATGACGAACCCAGTCGTTGCCCAGCACAGGACAACGAAAGAGTATCCGAAAAATACCCGACCGAGAAATCTCAAGGTAGTGAATGCGACGTGACCTTATCCCAGAGCGATGAAATGAATAACAAGCCGAGCTACTTTGATAAGTTATCAGACGAAGCAGTAGAAATGATTCTTGCCAAAGCTGTGGAAGCTTCAATCGACACCTTTGACAGTATGTTCTCAACTTGTGTGAGATTCAAAAAACTTCTCGAAAACCAGAAGGACAAATTGCTTGAATCCATCCACTTACCGCTTAGTGAAAAAATCAGAAATAATTGAATAGATATAACGGAAAAATTAAAAAGTACCCGAAAGCTTGTCAAAATGTTTGGTGCAAATTCCGGTGTCTCAAAGAGAGTTTCAGAAATTGTTGGGAATCAAAGGTGGAGATCAGCTTGGCTTGTATTGGAAATCAAAAGCCATTCAAATTTTCGAGTTCTGCGATTCTTCTGGAAGAAAAAGGATGAATTACCGACAGAATCTTCAGAAATCGTGGGGATAAGATATTGGATCAGAAATGAGGAGGATCATCAAATTCTTCTATCCAAAAATGCTTTGTTAAACGATCGAATAATGGATGCAGCTCAAAAATTGATTTGCAAAACCCTGGGTGAAGAGGATAACTATCAATCAGTGTTAAACAACCAAAAGAAAACCGCGATTCCTTTCCAACCAGTCTACCAAGACCACATACAGTTGCCGCAGAAATCTTGGATAGTCGATCACCCATCCAGGCTACGTTCGATGTTGCAAGAATGAGGGACCACCTAATTGTATGTCTTCAACAAGAAACAATTCAACCTCAGACCAATAACTTTGTATTGATTTTATATTGAAAGTTTTTTTACTGTTTTGGATTAGTTTTTTCAAAACTTTTTACATTATAAACCTTTTTAAACTCTTTTTACCGTTTTAAAACTTTTTAGGTACCCCGATAAAAGCCTATAGAAATATATTGTTGTATATATTAGTTTATATTTTGCTCACACTGTAGTGCTTTACAGTTATTTGCTTTTTTGTTTGTTCGCACTACTTTACTGTAACATAAGGGCTCTTTAGCATTCGTATTTGATCGAGGAATGGTTAAATCTATAGATTGAAGAATGTTGTTTCCATTTCCAAATAACTTAGCTAATGTCTTTGCAAGATATTCTTCCTTCGCCTTTCTAGATCTTCCAGGTATCATTTTAAGGTCCTTAAAGAAAAACTTTTGTACGTTTCTTTGTTTCCGTTTGTTACAGTTTTCACCAAAGCTGTCTTTTTAATTATATCTAACTTTTCATCATATTGTGATTACTGTATTATATTTCTTCTAAAGAATCATTGCGACAAGAGCATTCTCTCGTTGATTTCTATTGTCCCCAGTTTTTCAGATTTTAAACCTCTTGAGAATTGCTTTAAGATGCTAAATTTTGCTTATTCGTTACTTTTCTCGCCCAAGGCTGTGAAATAAGAATTTTTTGCAGAGCTGATTTTCGTCGTTGACACCCATCTTTTGCCGAAATTCTTTCATTTATCAGGGATTTATCAATTTTCAGAACGTATGATATTCCGCAGAACAAATTTTCAGGTAATTTTCGGTAGACACGACGTTTAAACGTTTATTCTTCATCCTGCTTCTCGTCAGTATTTTGTAACATGATCTTACAAAAAGGGAAGTATACAGCAGGTCTTAAGTGTACAAATTTTGAGCCAAATCTAAAAATTCTTGAAGGAAATGCTTCCCTCAGATGGAGTATTTCTTTTACGGGGGTCTGTAGAGTTAGCCCTGGATAGCCAAATGAATTTGAAACTAGGTCACAGTGTGGATCTAAACCACACTGAAACGACCGCCTTCCATCACGCATCACGCTCGCGAAAGAGCGCGCGCACATTATTAACGCCTACATGTCATCTCCAGTACATTTTAGATTATTCATTGAAAACAGATTACAATATAGTCATTTTTCATGTCTCGATTATTCAATTCCGAATAAAAGACATTCAGGGAAAAAAAAGAGAAACACCTGGGTAATCTAGTTAAAAAAACCGAAAGTAAATGGCAGACAAAGTAATGAGCCAAGGCAAAACGAGATTAGCGTACCACTATGAAAGAAACCGCCTCCGGCGGTCGATAACTTTGTCATAAGGGAACTTATTTTGGTGGATTTGGCAGACAAAATTCGCCAAAATTAGTTCCCGCCAAAATTAAACATTTTGCCCACTCGCCCAAAATAAGTTCCCGCCAAAATTGAATTTTTTGTTATTATTGCTTAAATGACACCTGAAACTCATCAAAATTGCTTAAAATAAGGCAAAATAAAACAGATTTTCGCCATAGTTATTTCCCGCCAAAATTAAAAAAAATTTAGAATTTTTGCTGCACGCCATAATTAGTTCCCCCCAAAATAAGTTCCCTTTAGGTGGAGTCCTGGTAATTATAGCCCAATTTTCAGTTTTTAAAAGCATGCTACATCCCTTCCTCGTATATCAGTGCTTTCAAAAATGAGAATTTCCCTCCCGACACGTGCTCTACAGCCTGACTTTTGGAGGATAGGCCCTTAGAGGTTTAGAGGGACTAAAACCGACCCTTAGAGGGACTGCAATCGAGGAAAAAATCGATTTTTCTTGAATTTTGTGACACTCACTGGGACTTTTATGCGCTTTTGTGCTTGAAATTTAGGCTTTTCAAGGTCAAGAAATTGGGTTTCGCTGTTTTTACAACCCTTAGGGGGACTGAAATTAAGTTTTGTGATTTTTACAACCCATAGCGGGATTTTGAAGGTCTAAAAAAGGCACCCTTAAGGGCGGCACATACCCGTACCCTTCACTTGCCTCAGTACCCCCCACCCCCCGGGCGTTGAACGAACTGTAGTTGGCTGTTTGCAAAAATCTGTGGCAGGGTGTCTTCTCAATACATAAAACATCAAATGAAAGTAAATGAGGACTATTTGACGTGCGTTGTCAATTCAAACTGAGTCCAAAAGTACAACAAACCCCACCTCATTAGATAAATCTAGGTACGCTGGCAAAAGTTTCCTAATGAAGAAAATTGGCACCCTCCAGGCAAGAAAAATGATAACCACCACACCTACACAACAGAGTTTTTATCTCAGATACATTTTGAAACAGAAATCACCTAGTAATGGGATCATTTATTGATTCTAGTGACTCTGTGAGTGAGTCGACATGAAGTTCTCGAAAGCAAAGGAAAAAACTTGTTAAAAGCATTCTAAGTCAAAAAAGGCGAATTTTCAGGACTCCACCTTAAGGTAGATAATAGAGGGAAGTCATTTTAAACCAAAATGGGTCAAGATTTCCTAGGAAATAGCAACTCTAGGGAGTCTTCATTTACTAGTTTATTTTGAGGTGGGGAGTCACTATTTATTAGTTTATTATGACTGGGGAGTTTTATTTAAATTCTGAGATCTGTTATCAGGTAAGCTCCTTTAGAGCTTTGAAGCCTTCGTAGATTGATCTAGTATTTATTTAATTTTCACACAGGAAAATTTGTGAAAGTAGACAAAAATTGTGCAATTCTGTGCCTAATAATAGGGGGGGTCAACACTTCAAGAAAAATTTATAAAATGGGGGGTCATAATAAGGTGATTTTGGGGTTGAAAATTTACCTACAATTAGGCACAAAAGAGTACTTCCAATCTATGAGTTAAAGGTTCTCCGCCTGCCCGCGGTGGAAAGTTCGATCTCAAACTGGCGGCTTCACTTTTTGCCAAAAACATTCAGATCTACTAGCCCGCTCTTTGGGCTGGGAATGTCGATATTTCCTCCATTAAGCGCCGCACCTAAATTATAGGTTTCGATATAGGCACCGCCCTTATATTAGAAAATGAAAGAAAAATAAATGAATTGGAAGGATGAACTTCAACAGATAGCTCTAGAAACAATTGAATTAGATGCAATCGCTAGTTCCTTTATTATAGCCTAAAATCGTAGCTATAACCAGAAAAAAATCCTCTTTAAAATCCAAAAGTCAGCAAAGTTTTTGGATTAAATTTAAACTCCAGAAAACGAATTTCTAAAATTAAATTTTTAAAAATCACGAAAATTCTATAAGCGCCGCGCTGGTCATACCAGCGGGGTCTACCCCCGCCCTCCTTCCCATGGGCACGAAAAAGAAAAGACACATTCATTATTTCATTATATAGCTTTGGTGTTTCGGGTATTAGACAACACTGAAGACTCTGCAACACCGTATATAATATAAATTGTAGCAAGAGGAGATTGTCAAAATTCACTTTAGTTATTCGTTCTACACATCGTTCAATCGTTCGTTTAATTCTTGTTCCGCCATTAGTTAGTAGTGTAGGTGAACCGGCTAGATGCGCCACAAACCTCTCAATGCAAAGTCGTGTCCTCGAGGGATAGGGCACTACACACACAATTCGACGGTATTGACTTTAGTGTTTGTTTCGTGTCTTCCTGACAGCTTCATTGTGTGATTCCGTTTGATTTGCGTAATTTGCATAATTGCTTAGTTGAGACTTTGGGATGTAGGTTCGTTTATGGTTGATTTATATCTGATAACACATATCCCATTGAGTTAGTGTCTTTCGTTTGCTCTTTAGCTTTCGTGTGTTTGCTTACATCGTTTACGATATACTTGCAGTCTCGTCATCGTTGTTCGTTACATAAAACAGAAAAGAAATAAAATCGGGTGAAACTCAATGTCCAGAGGCCTTCACCCGAAATGGCTGCTTCAGTCGAAATCTACCTTTTTTAAAACCCAAGCGCGGGCTACAAAGTATCCGCACTTACTAGCCTCATTTTTTCAGCCTTTCGGGCATCCAGCACCCGTCCGCCCAACTACATTTGCAAAACGCCCATTTCGCATCAACACTAAAAGAAAACCGAGAATGCTGAGAAACTCATCTTCGCATTATCTTCGAACTTGCGAAAATCCACAAATATAATATTTTTAAAGATCCGTCGCCTCAGCGGAGCAATGAAACTCTTCATGAAAGAAAACAAGTTTTATTAATTAACGTAATGTTTGGTATCTGGTATTTATAAAGTCTTAAATCATAAACTAATAATAGGAAAGCTCTTCTGCTCTAAAGGATAATCAACCTATCAGCCCAGTCTTAGTTGAAGTGTATTAAGCTTATACTAACTGTTTATGAGAGCAATACCGTAAAATATTGAGCGATGTCACAAAGTATTGTCTCGAGCTTGCGAGGGCAATACGTTTGACTGAGGTCAATATTTAAGGTATTGCCCGAATAAACGGTCAGGAAAGGGATTATTACCCGAGTTTGACCTTTTTTGTGTCCATGTTTGGCACTTTTGTATCGATAAAATCAAGGAGAGCTTTCTTTTTTTCCTGGCTTTTTACTTCAAATTGACGTCATAAAAAATAGGAAAAACTATCGAACCAATCGAAACAACGTTACTATAACGACCCAGCGGTCTATACCGTGGAATACAAACTTTTTTCGAACGTCACTGAACCAATCAAATTGCGTAGTTTTGTTTGTATCGAATATTGCCCTGCTACTCGGGTAATAATGGTTGATATACAAAAACAGATCTTATTTGTTAAAAAATCATTTGAAAGTTTTCTATCTGAATAATGGAATTCGGCAATCAGCAAAATAAAATATCTTTAAAAAAATGATTTCATAAATTACGTCACGAGCACCACTTGCCTCGTTTTCAAATGACTGCTGCTAGGGTAATTAAATCCTATGAGAATCAAGTCGTACTTTTATCAATTAAAAACATTGTTAAAAAATCTTTTGGAAGTCAATTGTCATGGTAATGATTCTGAAACGAGACAAACCGTTGGCATAACGTAATTAATGAAACTAATTTTTGCAACTTTTACACGCTTTTTATACCACCATGTTACGCTTTTATTACCCACAATATCGACAAATATTAATCGTTTATTAGGCGAAATTTTCGACTTTAAGTCGTCTTGTAAAATATGTAATGCCCTCCTCGAGCTAATAGCTTCTAGTGAAAACATGCAACCATTTATTTAAAAAAAATTAATTTATATAGAAGAATATAAACTTCAGGTGATTTTTTTCTCCAAAAATTGCAAAATGACCCCCTACAATTCAGCACATAAGAGTAAGTTCTCTTGATAAATATAACGTTTACTCTCGGGTACGTAATAAACAGGGGGTGTGGAATAAGCAGGGTGGGTAAAAATAATCTCAAAACTTAATAAGCGGCGGGGGGGGGGGGTTGGAATAAGAATGTCTTGGGTGGAAAGTATTTGAAATAGAGGCTAATACAGAAGAAAAAGGGCAAAAAAAGGAAATTTTCAAAAACATATTTTCCCAAGAATTAATAAGCAGGGGGGGGGGTTGAATAAGAATGTCCTGGGTGGAAAATTTTCGAAAAATTAATTAGCGGGGGGATGCGTATTAGGTACCTGAGAGTAGTTAAAATTAATAAATGTTCAAAAGCTAAATAAAGTCAAACGTAAAAAAGCAGAAGATCAGAGAAATTAATTGATAAAATAGTTAAAATATTAGGGTCTTTTTGTCAGACTAAGTTTTGATGTTCTGAAATTTTTGTAATACTTTTTACTTTTTTTCCTGTTATATGTAATATCAACATCATCCAGGTTCAACAATTCCTCAATAAGGTTATCTTCATTCCATTTCATTTCTCTTACAAGCTGAGGAAATAAAGTCAGCTGAGTTTGTTTTTCCTTGTATTCAACAACAAGGTCAACTATATAATTTGGCGAGCACTTTTTAGGATTCATGTTTTTGTTACAATGTGGGCATAGTAAAAAAACTTTTCGTAAGTGATTCATCGTGCACAATTTTCTTTTGACATTTAGCAAAACGACATGTGATAAATTTCTCTATTGTAGAAGTCATAATTTCAGAACATGAAAGAACGACGTGATACTTCATGGTGACAGCTTGCCAACTGTATTCTGCATCAGACTCAATTTGGCTATACGTAGTAGTAAATGTGGTAGTCAGCCGCATGTGTTTCAAAAAATTAGTCGCAATATTTGTGAAGATGTAAGTTGTTTCATGCTTTAATGAGGAAATCTATTCAGTGCCCCAAACTGACAAATTCATGCAACCGGTCTTATCAAGAAATTTTGCTTCTCTGACAGTTCTTTTGTTACCACTAACATTAACTTGACGACTTGATACCACTCGTTGAATTTGGCCTTCTATTTTAAACGTGCCAGTTGGTTGAATGGCATTAATATCAGTGACAGAAATAGCATTTACTTCTTCAAAATCAAAATTCAAATTGTGTTTTGGGACTGGAGACAGCTCTGTTCCTTTTATTGAGGGATTGAAGAAACTTCTTCCTGACTTGATAGGTGACACGTTGCTTAAAAGAACTGCTTCTTTTTGTTCACAGAGTGACTTGAAATATTCATGGCTATACGTTTTGTCGGACATCACAAGTACCTTCCTTATTTGAACAGAAGTTATCTTTATATCGACATCAAAATATTGGCGGTTATTGTTTGAAGTTAAATCATCTTCAGGTAAACTATCAAATCTATTTTCATCAATCGTGACAGCTTGGTATCTGATGTTGTTTGGTTCACCCTTCTCATTTTTACCGGTTAGCCACTTTAAAGCATCAACAACCTTTAGTCTACGTACTCTGAGCTCTTTAGATTTATTATCCTTGCCATCAAATTTAAAAACTATAACAGGTATATCTCTGGGCTACCTTGGCAAAACATTTTCAATTTTCTGAACATCATGTGGCAAAGTTAACACATGTCCTTTATAGGCTTTTTGTCCACCATTTGGTTTCGTATAAACTCGAATAACAGGAAAAGCACGGGCAATCAGCATTTCCTCAACTTGCGTAAGACCTTGAAGCTCTACTGGGACCGTGCTAGGTATCATATCATTTTCTTCGCTAAACTTTTTCTGTAAGCATTTTTCTTTCTTACACCTTGTACATTCATAATTATCTGGCGTAAACTTCGTTGACGCTGTTAATTGCCAAGCTTCTTTGCACTTTTGCACTGAGTTGTAGTCATTTCTAAACTTTTATTGAATTTGTTGTTCAATCTTTCATTACAAGCATCACTTTTTTTCTTTTCTTCAAAAGTCTTATTGGATTTTTTGTTTAAATTTTCATTGCTACAATCATCAGTTTTGTTCTTTTCTTCAAAAATCTCATTGGATTTCTTGTTCAATTTTTATTGCTATGAGCATCAGTTTTCTTCTTTGCATTATACCGCTCACGTCGCTTTGCTCTTATATATTCTCTATTTCTTTCATAATATTCTTTCGCGTAATTGCTACTTTTCTCTTTATTCATTTCACGATATTCTTTTGCTTTCTCTTTATTTATCTCACGATATTCTTTTACTTTCTCTTTATTCATCTCACAATATTCTTTTTCAGTTTCTTTATTCATCTCACGATATTCTTTTTTTTTCTTTATTCATTTCATGATATTCTTTCTTAGCTTGTTTCAATTTTTCTTTACTCTTCTCACGATAATCCCTTTCAATTTCAGGTTTTTCTTTATTTCCTTTACTAAATTTGCTTCTTAATGGATAATTTTTTGAATCACAACTTTTTCACACAACTGGTCTAGAAACTGAAAATGTATATTTGATTCAGAGGCATCTGGTATCCTGTTACAATCATCATCTTTAACATAAAATCAGAAAAACCAGCCATTTTTTGGCTATTATAAAGACTTGCTAAATCGTTATAAATCAAAACGTATTCTTTACAGTCATCTATATAACTCCAATGCCCATTTTTAGAAACAGCACATACAAAGTGTTTCCCCTAAATTTCTTACTAATCTTTTTAGAACGTATTTTTTTCCTTGAATCAAAATTTGCTCATCAAAAAATATAACTTGATTTATATCTGAGTGAAATTCAACTAAAAAAACCTTTGGATATGTAAAGGAATCTAAAAATAAGTCTTCACAAATTTTGCCACATGTGCAGCACAACCTTTTCTCACATAGTAGATTCAAAAGTTCTTTCCAATCATTTATGTTCTGTTATGTAATTTAGCATATCATACTCCTGAGCAATCTGTACATTGACCTGTCAATGTAAAACCTACGCGGAATATATTTTTTTCTTCATCGGTCATGTAGTTGTCTGAAAAAATTTCCTGAAAACTGCGCATTACAATCACAATTAGCAAATGATGGACATTTTTCAGCTAAGAAATCCCTAGCCTGGATATCCAGACCGTAAACTATTTCACCGTCTAGTTTTTATAATCTTTTCTCAGGTTTACGGTTTGGTCGAAGTAACTCGTCTGCAGGGATATCTGTCCCTGCATATGCGG
This sequence comes from Clytia hemisphaerica, assembly GCF_902728285.1. Taxonomy (NCBI): domain Eukaryota; kingdom Metazoa; phylum Cnidaria; class Hydrozoa; order Leptothecata; family Clytiidae; genus Clytia; species Clytia hemisphaerica. The sequence goes on from NW_027104162.1 coordinate 22,260, forward strand.
GTGTCTCTAATTGGTCAGTACGCGCCCAGTCACTGAGCAGAATTTTCGCTGGGTTTTGATATTTTTCGATGCGCCCGTATAATTTATGGAAAAAGCTGACCTTGCAAAATAAGATAAACAAATGAAAAAGAAAACACAAGTTCATTTCTAAACAAAATGGCCGCTGGAAAGGAGCCTTTATGAATGTGGCTGATGCTTTGATGTACTTTAAAGTGGTTTTGAAAGAGGTTTTATGGTAAGTAATTATGTGTGCCTGCCTGGGTTTACAAAGTTTTGAGATTCTGTCAACAAGGGTTTACTCATAGACTGTGTCATTCAAAACTGTATAAGACTTTTTTAGTTGCACCAGACTCTAAAATTTTAGAAACTTTGTATGTTGAGGTAAGAGTTTTTTTTTCTGAAATTTTGAGTCTGGATACCCAGGCTAAGAAATCCCAAACAGGCTGACGAAATTGAGACAGGAGCATTTCATTTTTAACATTTCCAACATTATAATAGTTCAAATTCAATAATGCAATATATTGTTCTAAACACATATCAATGAGTCTAAAAAATTCACTTTTGAGCTCTAAGTTCTGAATGAATTCTCTCAAAATAATAAAGATTATTTCAAGAAATGAGTCAACAGCACAAGTATAAACTGAGCTTTGCAATCTGCAAGCATTCAAAAAGTGGATATCTGTTATTTCACTTTTCTCATTTAAATCTCTTATCAGAGAAGTCTTTCCTTTTAAATCTCTTTTTAGAGAAGTCTTTCCTTTATCAAATTCATTTGAAGCCTGATAGTATCACTAGAGGATACTTTGTCAGTCATATTAGAGGGATTCTACAGTAGAACCTCTAATTAGCGGACACCATCGGGGAAAGGGGTTGGTGTCCGCTAATTAGAAGTGTCCGTCTTTTAGAAACTTTTGATTTCGGAGCTCCAATTTTGAAATTAGGCCATCCCAGGGTGTCAAAAATACAAAATTGGGGTCTAAAGTACTTATCTGCAGACACTAGGCCATAGAAGAACAAGAGGAAGGTCATTAAAACGCAACAATTTAGTTTTTAACAAATAAAAGAAAGTCAGTGATTTATGATTTCTTTGGCCCACCTGAATTCGTTGAATGGGTCAAGGGAAAACTGGAAATTTGCAGAAGTAATTTGAATAATAAGACTAATAAGTGCTGGAAATAAAAATATCTAAAAAATTTTTTTTTCGATTTTGGACGTCTGTGACCCGTTTGATATTCAATGTCCGCTAATTGGAGAGCTAAAATAGGGGTTTGGCCATTTCGTGCGAAAAAATTTGTCCGCCTTTAAGAGTGTCCGTTAATTAGAGGTTTCACTGTATAAAATATAAAATCTATTTTATACCTTCTACTTTCTGAAACCAACTGGTCCCAAATTGCTTTCGGAATCCCTTTCGTTGCTTTTTGTTGTTTTATTCCAAGCTATGACTTTGGAGCGCTAAAGACGCTAAATTTCTGTTCATGGGTGTTGTTGTATTCCAAGCTATGACTTTGGAGCGCCCAAAACGCGAAATATCTGTTCGCGCGGTCGAGCTAGCTTAAAAGCTCACCACACGGAAATCTTTTAGATGCTGTCACTAGGTTTAATCGTCCCGTTTTTTTTGAACAATTTTTTCGCCAGCTCGATCCCCAGCACGGCCTCGTGAAGCAACATAGGCTCCCTTCGGGAGCAATCAATCATTTTAACCTTTCCGCCCCGAAAGACGTATCTGATACGTTCACCATACGTTCCGAAAGACGTATCTAATACTTTTTTACATATGTCTCTACATTTGGTCTTGTCTCTTTTGCTGAGGTTCTGTAAAGTGCTCAAAATTATCATAATGATAAACTAGAAACCCAGGGCTTTCCGACGATATATAATTCTCATATGTTTCAATCGCATAATTATGCAAATTTATGCCATGCTCTTTCGAAGATTTTTGCCAAGTCCGCGAGAATTCATTTTTTACAAGATGGCGACCAAGAAAACACAGTTTAGAACTGCTGAGGAAATCAATCAATTTTTAGATGATTTAGAGTCAGATTTTGATGATGATGAAAATACTGATGAAAGTATTGTATCTGAAAATGGTGTGAGATTGCTTTACTTCCATTTTGTTGTTGTTTTGAGTGTTTTTTGACCCAAGAATTAGGCAAATATTAGACCATAGACCGACAAAGTAAATGATATATGGGCAAAAACTGAAGTCTTATCTCTGTTTTCTTTCACAGAAATCCCTATCAATGAAGTTGTAGATGAAACGTACCGTAGCAGGCAATTTTGATTCATTTCTTGACGAGCCATTTCCTGAGGAACAGTTAGAGGAGGAAGATCAGATACAGTTTGATGACCGAAATTCAGACAATCACGAAGACCAGTTTGAAGATCAGTTTGAGCAGGTTCAACTTGATAATGATGAAACAGAAAGTGACGGAACCGTCCCCCTTGCGTTCTTCCAAATCGTGCGCGAATTCGTGGGGGTCTAGCTTCAAGAGGTCGAAGATGTCGAACATGCAGCCTGTGTTTTAATGCGCAGCACAGTTGCTGATTCTGATTGATCAAGGTCATCTATCGTCACATTGGGAGGTTTCGGAAACAACAGTAGAGGAGATAATCGAATCTGATGGGGATGGATCTAGCACAAACAGTGACGTTGACCTTCATCAAATAAACTCGACACCAAATGAAAGGGGAAAATCTAAACGAGGAAGAAAGTCAAGACGTGGGAACCGTGGAGTTGGACGTGAGAATCGTGGAGTTGGACGTGGCAGATCAACTAGACAAGATATAGAACGAGATGACAATGATGGAGAAGCAGAACAAGGACGACAAGAGAAAAGGCGTTTTAGATTTTCAGGAACTCCTGGTTGTAAGAATGTACCTGAAGGAAAGTTTGACCCACTCAGTGTATTCAAAATTTTTGTTACCGATGACCTTGTTGAATGTATAGCGTATTCAACCAACCAGTATGTTGAAATTATTATAAACACAGCAGAAATTCAACATCGTATTGCTACTACAAAAAAGAATCAAATGTCAAATGATAGAAGCCTGTAACTACCGATGAAATGTGGATGTATTTAGCTGTGACTATGCTAATGGGGTCATAAAGAAACCAGAATATAATCTCTATTGGAGCAAAAGTCACTTCTTTGCCACACCTATCTTTCCACGTCTAATGAGAAGGGATAGGTTTGAATAGATCAGAAAATGATTAATTTTACTGCCCCAGAGGATGAAAAACCAGACGTCTCAGAAAGCTACGCAATACAATGTATTCGCAATAGATGAATACTTATTATTGTGGAAAGGCCGTTTGTCCTTTCGCGTATATATGCCAAACAAACATGAAAAATATGGTGTCAAATACTAGAGCTGGGTCAGAGAAGAAAATTCGCGTACAAAGAACAAGAATAAGTTTGACTCGAAAACCTTTTTACACAATACTACAAATATTTGGAACAATTTGCCCACTGATCTTCGCCCGTACTAAATCTTTGGTTACATTCGAAGCCAAAGCGAAATCTCATTTTTTTCAATAATCAAAAATTCTTTTTCCTTTTTCTGTTCTTTTTGGTATTCCTGCTTTAGTTACTGTTCTTGTTCTGTTCATAGTGGCCCTTCGTGGAAACAATTCATTAGCTGCCTAAAAGCTATTGAATTTTTCGGAGCATGCCACTTAAAACATATGTTATTATTATTGTTATTATTGTTATTATTATTATTAGAATAATGAGTTTTTTCACGGCACTGGATTTGAACGAAATGTATTTGCTCTTTTTGCTGTGAAAAGGTTAGGAATTTTTACGAGACGATAGTCGATAGCGATAGTCACCTTGTTACCGTATTAGAAAGTCGGAACTCACCTTATTAACATGGTTGTCACCTTTTAACACGGTTGTCACCTTTTAACACAGATGCCGTAATATTGTCACTTTATTCACAAGAAGTGTCACCATTTTAATAATGACGCTGTTTTTGCCTATTCCTGTTCTGCTTTTTGAATTTTAACCCTTGTGGTGCTAATCCCGTCTATAGCCGTGGCAATAGGACCGCTTAGTTGGCAGGCAAGAGACTTTAGTCTTCCTTTGCCATCTAGGAAGATAAATGGATAGAGTACATACTTTGACACATAATTCAAGCCAAGACTAGTTTCTTGGGAAAATACCTAGGAGTATCTACCTTATCGTTTTTTGAAAATTTTGATTTTTGTGGCCCCGGGAACGGGTTTTTGCACCAAAACGAGGCTAATACTTTGGTGCAGCCTGAGGAGCCTTTGAATTTTCAAATTGAGCTGAAATCTGATACACTTGTTCCTTGGCTGAATACCTGGGGATGTTCTTTTTCATTTTTTAAAGATTGTGATTTTTAGGGCCTGAGGACCAGTTTTGGCATCAAAACGTGGCTAAAACTTCAGAGAGTCCAAAAATCATCGGTCTGGGCTGAAATTTGGTACACTTGTACACTGAATCCCCCTGGGGTGTTTTTTTATTACTTTTTGTTTTTGGGCACTAGGTACGAGTGTTAGCGCCAAAATGAGGCTAAAAACTCTGGGAAATTAAATCCAAAAAATATCGCGACTTTTTTGGCTCGTGAAATTTAATCTGGCGAAATTTAATCCTATTAAAGTAACCTCAACGAGTTTTTTGGACCTACCCTGGTGGGGAAGAGGTCCTATAAATTAACCGATGTCCGTCCGTCTGTCCGTCCGTTCGTCCGTCTGTTACCAGCTTTTCTCAAGATTGGCTCATTAGTTTTTTCTGATTTTTGGCACAATGATGCAAAATGGCAATGCCCAAAATGTGAATGAGCCCGATTTTCGAAAAAATATATATATTTGGGCAAATTTGGGCCAAAAACTGCCTAAAAATAGGGTTTTTTGGACTGTGTGCAAAATCCTGTCATTACTTTTTTCTGATTTTTTGTACAAAGATGGAGGGCAAGATTCTCTAAAGAATGGCTGAAGTGGTTTTTCCCGGAAAATTCTTATTCGCCTTTAAAAACGGATTTTCGTATTTTGGGGAAATTCCCTTTAACCAAATAAGAAAATATAGCTTTACTCAATGTTGACTCATAATTTTTTTCTGATTTTTTGTGACAATGATGATAATACCTAAAATGCCCAAAACATGGCCGAGTTCGATTTTTGAGAAAAAAATTTTTCCGGTTGAAAATGCCGGAAATCGCCGTGATTGCAGATTTTCATTGGATTTTTTCCTTATATTCATTTCTATGTTTTTTACACAAAAACATTATTGATAACAATGCTCACCATCAAGCATGATTCAATTGTCAATAAAACTGATTTTTGCGACCAGAACTTTCTATTTATTTTTTCCCTACAACCCTTCCCTCTCCCCCCCATCAACAATCAATGATGAATTTATTGCTTTATGCATTTTCGCTAAAGGCTATATTTTCTAACTGATTTTTTTCATATTTCTCCTCACATTGCTATCTAACTTTCATCATCAGGTAGGTCCATTCAGCATCTAGCTTGTTCATCCTGATTGTAGATTGATTGCTCTTTTTGAGCCAGGCGGTAAATTTTTGATTTTTTTGTTTGAGCGCCTTCAGTTTTTTTAATTTCCTACTTGTCGATGTCGATCAGATGGTTTTGGTCTCATTGCTTGACTGAACCTGTTAGGTGAGAGTTGATTTTACGAGGTGATTTTGGAATATTCAAGTTATGTGATTTCGCTGAATTTCGGGATACCTATTTCCACCAGAGCTTGGAGGTAAAGTGAAAGACAATTCTTTTGTTCGTTTCGATTTTTTCGTATTTGAACTCCTATATGCATGTATAGTACAATTAATTAATTTATTATTTGATGGTGAGGGGGGGGCGGTTCAACCTTAGCTCGCCGGTGTATAAGCTGTAAGAACGAAAAGAAGTTAAAAGAAATGAAACGTTTAAAATGAACTGAAAGTACGAAAAATGACGAGATTTAAAACTTACGGCCTCCCAAATAAATGTACGAAAATCCATGAAACACTATATCAACGTAAAATTGTTACTCATACGCATGCACAGTACAATTTGTTAAATTTAACCGAAATGAAATACACTTCCCCACACAAGGTTATTCTACGTCATCTTTAAATTATATTTTTATAACTAAAACGGGATTGCTCCACATTTACAACATCGAATTCAGAAACTTATACACCACAATGATTTATTACACGTCAAAAATGAGGATGGTTAATTTTTAATTTCTCTATAAATTTGGGTAGCAAATTCTTTCAACTGACCAATTTGTACATATGAGTTTTATACTACTCTTCTGTTTAGGGCATTAAAAACTTTTTTATTTATTTTTTACTTCGGCAGTTGAAAGCTTTGCTACCCTCTCCGTTCACTAGTTCACTCCAACACGACTTCGTATTCGAAGACGGTAACTTATCTAAAAGCTGGTTTTTAAATAATAGCCATAAATGCTAAGTAATACCAACTAAATTAAGTTGGTATTTTGTTGAGTAATTTCAGCAGCTTAATTACACCAAAATATTTCATTATGTTCAATATGATGTTTGTGATATAAACGATTAAAAGTTGGCACCCAATCAGAAGCTAGCGAGGTTCTGAGAGAGTGGTTTTAGAGCGATGAATGAATGAGCCTTATTTTATACTGACTAAAATATTAACAGAATCGTAAAATCAGGGTAAAATCTAATGGATGTCAATTTAAGTGTACATTAAAAATGTTGTTCGTGCTCATTTGACCAAGCAACCCCAAAATTCATGCCATCACGCCAATCTTTTCGCGATTTCAAGCCATCACGCCAGAAAAATTAATTTTCACGATCATGCCTGAAAATCAAACTTTCACGCCCGAAATTCAATCGAAATCGATTAATGTTACAGATAACGTTACGTCTATGTCACACTTAAAGCAATTAGTAAGTAAGGGCTGTTTCCATGCTTTACGACCGTATGATCCGTTGGGATCCTGGCCACTGGCCAACCCAGTTGAAAATTTGTCCTCAATGAAAACATACAATGGAAAAACTGGGTGGGGCACAAGAAGAGAGACAATGTTTTTATCATATTGATGAAAAAACTCCTGAGACATTTTATTGAAGGTTTTTGGAACTGCCTTTTAAAATCCTTCTAAATTTTAAAACGCCTGAAACTGAAGCATCAGGTTTTGGAAATCGATGGTAAACAATGATACCATATTTCCTTAAAATGGACTTTTCATATGGAATTTAGTTTCTAAGGAGGGCCGATAAAAGGAGGAGGATAAAATCTTGGCGGAAATGAACTTTCTAAGTAAAAAATAGCCTGGACCAAACCCTACTTCTTTATGTAGCTGACAATAGTAGGGTTTGTTACGCTTAGATAGATTTCGTGTGCAAGCGTGTTTTCAAAAAGCCTCTAAGTGAAGAAGTGAAGTGCAAAATTCTTATTGCCATCTGCAAAAGAAAGCCAACTGAATTCTCTTGGGACATTAATTTACAACAAGTTTAACTATTTTTAGCTTTTTATGACACATGCAATAAAAGTTGATTCTCACGTTAATTGTTTTCAACAAAAATGCATGTAATTAAGAAATAACATTTCATTAACAAAGAAAAGTTTTCAAACACTCCATTGTCTCTAATAACTCTAGATACACACATGAAAACCATATAACCGTTACAAACCCACACACGGCAAGATTTTTTTTAAAATAGCAGGCCGGTAACTAAGGCCGGTTCAAAAGGGCTATCATATAAAATAAAACACCACCTAGCCGAGAAAGATTTATATTCAAGTTGGTGAAGCAGCGCCGCGATATAGGATCAGCAAAATTTAAAGGAAGAAATTTCGGCGGAAAGAAAATTTGGCGGATTTGGCCGAAATCCGCCAAATTAAGTTCCCACAAAAATGTCTTTTTTCCGCCATCCGCCAAATTAAATTCCCACCACATTAAACTTTTTGAAAATGTGTCCCCTTTAAAGGTGGTTTTTGCTATTCTTTAGCTGTTTTTACGCCATTTAAAGGTTAAATTTTTCAGCAACCGCCAAATTAAATTCCCGCTAAAATTTCTTCCTTTAAGGTAGCTATATGAAATGTTTTAGAAATCCTCTTGCCCATAACAAAATAAATATAAAGGGTTGAGCAATAAAGCATCTAAGGAGGTCCCACCATGGTTTGAGCCGCCGGGCCCAAAGAATTTTTGTAAATTAGGGCCTTATAGCTTGGCTAAAATGGCCTTGGATTAGAAAGCACAATAAGTATCTATAAAACAAGGCTATGTATCAAACCAAGACATTAGATTTCACGATTACCCTGAACAGTACATTTCACCCCATCACGCCTAGATTTGCTTAATTTTACGATCAAACCAGACCTCAATTTCACGCAATCACGCCTTTTCTTAGATTTTCAAGCCATCACGCCGTAAAAACCTCCGATCACGCCATCACACCAATCGCTGGGGGTCCTCTCAATATGATGCGTAGTGTGATAGGAGTAGTGTGATAGGATATAAATTAACACCGCTCAGAAGCTTGTGAGGCTCATAGAGAGCAGTTTTAAAGTGATGATGTAAATAAACAAGGAACCGTAACGGCGTGAAGGCTCAGCGAGGAGGAATAAAAAGTCAATAGATAGTAGAAATTTGTTGTTTCCTAATCGCATAGAATAAAGTCCATAAGAAAAGATTTTGGAGGTAATATAGTTTGCAACTAAGTCATTTCAAATATGTCTCATTTACCAAGAGTATATCAAATGGATCAAATTAGCGAGATACATGATGAAAGGGTATTTGCAAGTATTCTTAACTTTTCAGGTACGAAAATTGTCTATCCAATATTTTGAAAATTTGAAAATTCAGGGCATACTGCCCCGGAGGTCAAAAGTGGCTCCTTCGGAGACTACTTTCTGACAATTATTTAGCAAATTTAGCTTGCTTGATTTTTGGACCCTGACTAAACAGAAATACAGTCCAAAATTGGAAAATTTGTTAGGTCAGTCAGTGACGCCCTTACCCTGCAGGGCCAACGTTTACAGTCTCTGTTTCATTTTTTGTTGACGTTGATAATTTTCCATCTACTAGTGGCGATGTTTATCACATTAGTGTCGAAAATCGTTGTAGTTTTTGTAGTATTTTATTTTTAAAGCAATTTTTCCATCATGTGCCATATATTTACTCTTATTCCATTTTATAGCGATAATCTTTCATCCACTAGTGGCGATGTTAATCACTTTAGTGTGGAAAATCGCTATATTTTTGTAGTGTATATTTTTAAGCAATCTTTTCATCATGTGCTATTTTATATTTACTCTTATTCCATCTTATAGCAATAACTTTCCATCCACTAGTGGCAATATTAATCGCTTTATTGTCGAAAATCGCTGTAGTTTTTGGAGTATTTTATTTTAAAGAAATTTTTCCTTCATATGCTATCTTGCAGGGTGATACTCTTGCACAAATTCTATTTATCTTAATCGTAGATTACACATTACGCGTGTCTCAAACTGTGAAATCCAAATTTCAAACTGTGGTTTCCTTCTCGAATGTAGGCTGGATCCAGGTTACCCTGCTAAACATCTCACCGACACCGATTTTGCTGACGATATTGCATTAACCAGATGCGCAAAAACGTTTCGATGCCTTAGAGTCAATTGTGTTGGTCTTTATCTCAATGAACTAAAAACCGAGTACCTTACTATCAATATTAACGATCCCATAGCTGAAATCAAAACTGTGTCTGGAATTAAACTCAAAAGAGTTTTACTCCTATATTTCATCTGAGAAGGATTTCAAGGTACGCAAAGCACTTGCTTTGAGTGCATGTAATAAACTCAATAACTTTGTTTGGTCGCCTGAGTTCTTAACCTTCCAACTTAAAGTCGAGGTCTTTAAAACCTATGTTGAGCCTATTCTACTCTATGGTTTGGAGACTTAGAAGCTTAGCGCGTCCAGCTTTCGGGCCACTTACCTCGTGCATCCTCTCAGATTATTTCTTCCTTGTTTTTGTGGAAACCCAAGCTACCTTAAAGGAAGAAATTTTGGCGGGAATTTAATTTGGCGGATGGCCGAGAAAGTTTTTTTAGAGGGAATTTAATTTGGCGGATTGACGAAAAAAAACTAAATTTGGCGGGAATTTAATTTGGCGCTTGCTGAAAAATTTATCCTTAAAATGGCGTAAAAACAGCAAAAAAAATGCAAAAACACCTTAAAAGAGATCATTTTTTCGAAAAGTTTAATTTAGCGGGAATTTAATTTGGCGGATGGCGGAAAAAATAAATTTTGGCGGGAACTTAATTTGGCAGATTCTGGCCGAATCCGCCAAATTTTCTTTCCGCCAAAATTTCTTCCTTTAAGGTAGTGGCTCAAAGATCGAGAAAATTTACGTTCCCGAACGTTATCAGTAGGGACACCTGACTCGATCTCCGTGATTTGGACACTGATTGAACACGTTCTGTTAGTTCTTAATCTGTTTTATCATATATTTAGTTAAGAATGTTGTTTGTATCTAAACGATAAAACATAAAATATGTTACAAACACAAGAAATATATCTAATATCCCAACACTAATATGCGTGACCGCGACTCCTATGGCGTCAGCGAGTTTTTGCACTACAGATATTTTTAGACGATCCGAGAAGCATAATATCGACATATCGACGTTTTTAAATAAGAACATTTTAATTCGAAGAGCCTTCTTTGTAATGTTCTTAGTTTTTTTTTGGCTTCAAACCTTAAGTGTTGTTCTTAATTAATTATTTTAATTCATGTGTACGTGAACAAAAAAATGTTCTTCTTTCTATACTTTTGATTTTCCAAAGCCTCCAAATGTTCTTAATTTTTGTTTAAAAAGGTTATTATCTAAACACCGCGTAGTTTGGTGAGAGTAAGATTTAAATTCGAAATGGTGAATCGAGCAGCGCTATATTGCCTATAGCTGGAAAGTTTTGAATCTTTAATGCCTCGTTAAGCGTTAAGCCTTGTGCCCAAAAAGATGATAGAAGAACTGGAGAAATAACGTTAAGACATAAGGGATGAGCAAAGAAAGCCTGGAAGTCCCACCTACAATGCTGGTCAAAATATATTGGGAATTTTGGGTATTTCACCGTTTTTCAGAAATTAAAGTTCGGGCGAGAATGTCGATTTCGGGCTATTGTCAAATTTGGTTCACTTGGGACCAAGAAATTGCCCGAAAACCCCCAAAATCTGCCATTTTTGTCGATGACGTCATCACTCGTACATGAAGTTTCACTTTTTGGAACCAGGATTAAGAGATGCGTCTTGATAAGATCTATCAGAAAATGGTATGGGTCGTAGTGCTTCAATGACTTGATCACGAGATAATTGAGTTTTAATATCATCGATTTTTGCTGACTCAGCAGATTTTGCCCCATTTTCGAAAATAAAAATCTAAATATCTCGTGATCAAGCCATCGAAACACTTCAACCCATACCATTTTCTGATAGTTCTCATTGAGACGCACCTCTTAATCCTGGTTCCAAAAAGTTAAACTTCATGTATGAGTGATGACGTCATCGACAAAAATGGCAAATTTAAGGGGTTTTCGGGCAATTTCTCGGGCCCAAGTGAACCAAAATTGACAAATAACCCCGTTTTCGTCATCTAATCTTTCATGCCTTTCCAATGAACAGGGTTAATTTTATTTTTGAAGGCTTTTTGAAAATCATTTTTAGGGATTTTGTACTGAAAAATGACGTCATGGGACATGGACCCAAAAAAGGGTCCAAAACTTATCCAATTGATTGCGCTTTTTTTCTGGTGCATCTATAACCCCAAAGGGACCACTTTGCCAAATTTCAGCCACATACTATTTTGTTCAAGGTTAAGGCCTTTTTTGAGCTAATTCCCACATACTAAAAGGTCGAGACATAAGGCTACACTGAAGCAGTATTACATGACATTCTTCTCTTGACTAAGAATAAAAGTTACAAAGTTGACTTAAATATCCTAATTACTGTACACACTTACTTGGCTAAATCCTAGACCAGAAACTGCATATAGCACACGCAATACGGTATAAAAGAGCATCACACCAGGCTCGAAGCTAATCACGGCTCGGATCAAACAAGATCAAAAAACGCTGAAAATAGTCCGGAAATAAGACTGAATCGATGAATAACAAGAATTTAAATTATCCAGGGTCGAAAATCCAAGTACAAAAGCACGTTTTGATATAAAAGTCATACACAACTTTTTTCATAAAAGATGCTACACAGAATCACAGAATATTTTTTTATTAAGCTATGAAAATCGTGTCTAAATTTCTTAATTACCCAAGAGACTGGCCATGCTCCAGTGCAAAAAGAAAGATGAGTAGAAAACAAAAGACGCGATAAACAGGTAATCGTGCGATAAAGAGAAACAATACCTTATTGGGACTAATTTTCGCGCGTATTACCTTAAGTGGATTATTTTTGGCGGGGATTAAATGATCTATGTCCAGTACGGAAAAAAAAGTCAGATTGCACTCAAAAGGAACCCCCAAAAGAAAAGACCCCAATAATCACTTATCATGTCAAAAATACTAGGGAGATAATAAAACATATATGAATTTGAACTAAGCCCATAGTCTATTTGAGACATAGAAGGTATAGGATAGGGGCAAAAAGAAGCAAATTGAACTAAGCCCATAGTCTATTGAGACATAGGGGGTATAGAGGCATAGGGGCCCTCGTGGATTTTGATCTTTTTGATCAGTTTGATCAATTAGGGAACTAGGGGTCCTCGTGGATTTTGATCTTTTTGATCAGTTTGATCAATTAGGGAACTTGAAGTCAAAAAGAAGCAAATTGAACTAAGCCCATAGTCTATTTGAGACATAGAAGGTATAGGATAGGGGCAAAAAGAAGCAAATTGAACTAAGCCCATAGTCCATTTGAGACATAGGGGGGTATAGGGGCATAGGGGCCCTCGTGTATTTTGATCTTTTTGATCAGTTTGATCAATTAGGGAACTTGAAGTCAAAAAGAAGCAAATTGAACTAAGCCCATAGTCCATTTGAGACATAGGGGGGCATAGGGGCCCTCGTGTGTTTTGATCTTTTTGATCAGTTTGATCAATTAGGGAACTTGAAGTCAAAAAGAAGCAAATTGAACTAAGCCCATAGTCCATTTGAGACATAGGGGGTATAGAGGCATAGGGGCCCTCGTGGATTTTGATCGTTTTGATCAGTTTGATCAATTAGGGAACTTGAAGTCAAAAAGAAGCAAATTGAACTAAGCCCACAGTCCATTTGAGACATAGGGGGTATAGGGGCATAGGGGTCCTCGTGTATTTTGATCTTTTTGATCAGTTTGATCAATTAGGGAACTTGAAGTCAAAAAGAAGCAAATTGAACTAAGCCCATAGTCTATTGAGACATAGGGGGTATAGAGGCATAGGGGCCCTCGTGGATTTTGATCTTTTTGATCAGTTTGATCAGTTAGGGAACTTGAAGTCAAAAAGAAGCAAATTGAACTAAGCCCATAGTCTATTTGAGACATAGAAGGTATAGGATAAGGGCAAAAAGAAGCAAATTGAACTAAGCCCATAGTCTATTGAGACATAGGGGGTATAGGATAGGGGCAAAAAGAAGCAAATTGAACTAAGCCCATAGTCCATTTGAGACATAGGGGGGTATAGGGGCATAGGGGCTCTCGTGGCTTTTGATCTTTTGATCAGTTTGATCAATTAGGGAACTTGAAGTCAAAAAGAAGCAAATTGAACTAAGCCCATTGTCCATTTGAGACATAGGGGGTATAGGGGCATAGGGGCCCTCGTGGATTTTGATCTTTTTGATCAGTTTGATCAATTAGGGAACTTGAAGTCAAAAAGAAGCAAATTGAACTAAGCCCATAGTCCATTTGAGACATAGGGGGGTATAGGGGCATAGGGGTCCTCGTGGATTTTGATCTTTTTGATCAGTTTGATCAATTAGGGAACTTGAAGTCAAAAGAAGCAAATTGAACTAAGCCCATTGTCCATTTGAGACATAGGGGGTATAGGGGCATAGGGGCCCTCGTGGATTTTGATCTTTTTGATCAGTTTGATCAATTAGGGAACTTGAAGTCAAAAAGAAGCAAATTGAACTAAGCCCATAGTCCATTTGAGACATAGGGGGGTATAGGGGCATAGGGGTCCTCGTGGATTTTGATCTTTTTGATCAGTTTGATCAATTAGGGAACTTGAAGTCAAAAAGAAGCAAATTGAACTAAGCCCATAGTCTATTTGAGACATAGAAGGTATAGGATAGGGGCAAAATGAAGCAAATTGAACTAAGCCCATAGTCCATTTGAGACATAGGGGGGTATAGGGGCATAGGGGCCCTCGTGTGTTTTGATCTTTTTGATCAGTTTGATCAATTAGGGAACTTGAAGTCAAAAAGAAGCAAATTGAACTAAGCCCATAGTCCATTTGAGACATAGGGGGTATAGGGGCATAGGGGTCCTCGTGGATTTTGATCTTTTTGATCAGTTTGATCAATTAGGGAACTCGAAGTCAAAAAGAAGCAAATTGAACTAAGTCCATAGTCTATTTGAGACATAGAAGGTATAGGATAGGGGCAAAAAGAAGCAAATTGAACTAAGCCCATAGTCCATTTGAGACGTGGGGGGGGAAAGGGGCATAGGGGCCCTCGTGTATTTTGATCTTTTTGATCAGTTTGATCAATTAGGGAACTTGAAGTCAAAAAGAAGCAAATTGAACTAAGCCCATAGTCCATTTGAGACATAGGGGGTATAGGGGCATAGGGGTCCTCGTGGATTTTGATCTTTTTGATCAGTTTGATCAATTAGGGAACTTGAAGTCAAAAGAATTAAATTGAACTAAGCCCATAGTCCATTTGAGACATAGGGGGGGTATAGGGGCATAGGGGTCCTCGTGGATTTTGATCTTTTTGATCAGTTTGATCAATTAGGGAACTTGAAGTCAAAAAGAAGCAAATTGAACTAAGCCCATAGTCACGGTCATTCACTACGCGACATTTAGAACGGTTTGCACTGCAATCGCTTCTTTTTTTCGGAAAATAATTTGATGGCGGTGGCCGCCCCACGTGGGCATATCGAATTTGCTCATTTTGACAGTTTGAAAACGAGGCCGTAAAACATCGACAGAAAGTGATCACATGAGTTGTTCTCGAAAACAACCTTGGCAAAAGAAGGTCCTGAAGAAGTGAGGTCTCAACACCATACTTTTCTAATTTTATTGTGGTTTTTGCAAGATATGGTCAATATTGAAGGTACTGGTATGGTGCACGGCTGGAAGAAATAAAAAAAGGATGGAGCAAACTAGAAAGGTAAAATAAAGCTTTTTGGAAAGTAGAGAGGCAGGCCTATCAGCCAGTGAAAAAAAATTTTTTGTGTCATTTTTTTATTTAGACTTCTCTTGGTATGAAAAAGGCTTATATTTTGGCTTTTCGCTAGAATAATCAAGGCAATGGTTCGGTTGATTACTCTTTCTCCCACTGTGTGGAAGACATTTATCTTCTCAATAAAATTGACAATATCCAGTTACAAGAACTTGATTATAAAAATAGGAAGAAAAATTTAATTGGACTGCTTAATTTTGTCATATTTTAGTCTTTTCACAAGGGCATAAATTATTCCGGTAATTCTTTTATTAACTCAGGGGCAGCGCTGCTTTAGTTTAGACAAAATACTCTCACTATAATACTCTCAAGAAAAACTTATAAACTGGAATCAGGTTTATGCAAAGGTTTTCAAACCTACCATAGAAACAATACAAATTGCTAAAATATATATATAAACATTTGAACATTGAACTAAAATTTATGCTTATTGAAATTAATCCACATTCTACTCTTCAGGGGAAAGTTTGGTCTTCTTTGATGGTCGAAGTGAAATTGATTTTGGATGTACCATTTCGTAATGACGACTCATCATAGCATGAACACGTTGAACATCATTCTTCATGGAGTGATAATTGGTTTTCATCTCGTTGAAAGTCTTGTGTATGCTTTCAGCTCCTTGTTCGCCGTAGATTCCAAAGGATGAGCCCCATTTTGCCATGAAGTTAACCGCATGGTCCTCCAAAAGTGCAATTTCGGAGTTATCGTTTCACTTTGAAAATTCCGTCGAAAGAATGATAGTAAATCATCGATATCTTTTTCTGAGAGGTAAGTTTATTATAGTCAATTAAACCAATTCTCTGAATAGATTTTGGAATTGATAAACCAAATAACGACTAATACTGTATAGGTTTTCCTTGAAAATTAGTTTTATCTACTAGTGTGGAAAGGTAAAATGAATATTTAAAAAATGGTGCTCACGTAAGGAATTCAGTTCTTTAGGTGATATTCTATCTGCCCGGTTGATCGCAATGTGGCACTTGCTGTAGAGTCCAAATAGTGATTTGAAATTTCTGTTAAGTTTAATGCTATCATCATGTACCTCAGTTCCTGCGAACCCCTCACTGCAAACAATTATTGGCACTGTGTTGCAAAGTTTTACGATGTTTTCTTCCTAAAAATTTAAACGCAGTAAATGTTTTATTTTCATAGCATATTACCCGTTACTGTTTAACTTCTGGGAAAATGATCAAAATTACTCCATGTCAGACAGATTAATTTAAAGAGGCATTAAATTTGGACAAAATTCAATAAAGTATTAAGAATATTGGTTAATTTGTGGCAAAAAAAATTCAAAACAAAAATCTTTGCTTAGGTAGGCTAGGCCACTATCTGATATAAAACTTCATACATGTAGCATCTTATGTACATGATTGCCAATGAAACTTTTTCCGTGAAATGCCTGTCTGCAAATGTGGAGCTTTTTTAAAAGCGCATCAAGAGCAAGGGTGCATGGACCCTTCTTGATAGAGTTGGTTCCTTGTAATTGGTCTTCTGCATCATCATTTTCTTCTTCTTTCTCTTGATCCTTAACATTCTCTTCTTGATCTTCTTCTGCCACCTGTTTCTTCATAAGCTTTCCAATCTCCTTTTGCTAAAATTATGTAGATAACAAATAATACTTTTATCATATAAATTTTGCAAGATTTAATTTCTTGAGCTAAATAAATGTGAAATTTTCTGCAATGTATATTAGATTATCCAAAATTTATCTTTTGGGACAAAGGTGAAAAATTTATTTCGCTAAAAATAATCCATATTATATAGGTACGAAAGTTTAAATTCAAATTATTAGTATTAGTTTGTGGTTAACGTAATCTTTTGCTAACCTTTTTTGCCACTATTTTCATAAAATGATCAATCCTTGGATTATAAATTTTGAAAATTGCTTCTTCATTTTCAGGATTCCGACTAACTTGCATACACATAGCTGACTGGATCAATCGACATATTCGTTAGCAACATCAATCTCGTCTTCAAGAGCAGCAACGTCATGGTATGTTTTGATTATGCTTGGTTTCATCTCTCCTTTTTCAACTGCAATCTTCAGATCAATAAGCTAGAAATGAAAGGTTCCAAATTTCCTTTAATCTACAAAGCAGTATTAAATTATTAACATATTTACATTCGAATTATCAGAGCGTGGCTCAAAAATTCCATAAGTTGATTATACCTTGCATTCTTTCTCAAGTAAATCATAGAATTTCTTGAAAGTGCCCAAAGAGATATGTAAGGCTGGCAAAGCAACCTGAAATAAAAAATTAATGATTACTTGATTAAAATAACAAGATAAACTACCTAACAGGTTAACCGACTATTCAATTTTTACTTGCCTTTTTGATCATGTGATTTAATTGTGTACCAATCCAAGGAGCATTTGGTAATATGAAAAACAATGAGCAAGTCGATTTTTTATCTTTTGTTATTAACAAAGAAAAGGAGTAAAAGTTACAACAAAATAAGACTTCCAGATCAGGTTTGTTATATGGATTTTGATTTTACCTGGTCAAGTGGCACATTAAAGATTCGTTCTCCGATTACATTTTCATAAAATTTAGCTTTTGCTTTGTCATCGTGCTTTTGAAACTCTTGTAACTTTTCATCGAGTGAATCAAGGGTCCTTAACATACAGTTTCTTTGACTTCGTGGAATTTTCAATTGGCTTTTCGTGATGGTGCAAAATAGACAGGGATATCGACCTGATAAAAAAATATATTTAGTGACTTAGAACTTGCAGGAATATAAAATACATCCTAGTTATTTGGATGAGTTGATCAATGAAACTAAAACTGAAGAATAAAGCACTCAATGTTTTATTTGTGAATATAAAAATTACCTGATGCACCTGAGATACCATAAGCAGCACAAAGGAACTCGTAGTCCCCTGTTATAAAGACCCGGAAACAATATTCACTAGAAATGAAGAAAATTATAAAATAACTTTTATTCAGATAGTGATATAAGATAAAAACTAGGGTTCAAGCAATCTGCATGACAGGATGATGTCACCTGTGTAAAAGAGAATCAAAATGATAGAGTAAATTGAAAAGAAAATCGAATTTATTACTTCCACTTCATTTGCTGGAGCTCGTCGATTTGACTTGTATACATTCCAAATCCAGCCCTCAAATTTGTTCGTAGTCTTTTGCCTCAAAGTATGAGAAGATGACGGTATTGTCTTGACTGTTTGGTTTAGATGTATTACAAACTTGCATGACTCCTTTAAAAGACTTCCCACCGTGGTCTCCGCCTAGTTTAACATGTATTTCTTGATTCATTTGAGGATGGTGAATGAGCTGGTTTTCGCTAAATGAGATTTTTAAAACATTGAGTTAACTATTGTTTCCAGAATCTGTGGGGGTGTTTCTAATGTTATTCTATTTAGTTTTTCAGAATCAGAACTACTGCAATTTTGAAAAAATTGATATTTTTAGGTAAGACTTACTTGTCAAGCTTGTCAACATAGTCAACAACAAATGACGGAAGATTCTTCACATGGCTCCATGGTGCAGATAAGATGTGGTATTGACCTTTTCTATCTTTTTTTTCAAATAAGAAAGGTGACATTTCCACGGCAAACAATTCACCAGCCCACTCACGTGACACCTTACGTTGTTTATGATTTGAAGCCATTTCTATATTAAAAGACAGCATCCACCTGTAAAAAAATTCATTGAATTGACGATAATATTCAGAATGATTAATTTTTTAACCAGGAGATTTCGGCTATGTTTTTAAACATTTTAACTATGTTTATTTACCTTGCCATTGCTTTCATTTTTTCCCAGGACAATCCAAGATCTGACCTCATGGCAACGAGACTTTTTTCGTCTATGAACGGTGTGATATTCGCCTTAGTCAAAATGCTGATTCGAATGTCACGGGAAAACGATTTTAAAAGCGATGAAGTTTGGCATGCTGTTGCTCCACCAGAAACCAAGGAGATGTTGTCTTTAACCCTTTGAGTGCCAGGGTCCTTATTTCTAAGTTATTTTTAAAAAATCGCTAGTTCAAACTTTAAGGGCTTATATCTCCTGATCTAGAAGGAATTAGAAGCTCGTATATAGCTCGTTGGATAGCTTAGAGTCTCTTCTTTCTTTTGGGCGCCTTCGGCGCCGCCCCATTTAGGAAGGGCGTGGTGGGCGGCGGCCAAGGGGGGGGGGGTAGGTTAGGGAATTAAAGCAGTCAGGCCCGCTGCGCGGACCTGACTGAACTGATGAAAAGGTGCCCAGTGGTAAAATTTCAAATCAATTCACTAGAAGACATAGGGGCCCTCGTGGATTTTGATCTTTTTGATCAGTTTGATCAATTAGGGAACTAGGGGTCCTCGTGGATTTTGATCTTTTTGATCAGTTTGATCAGTTAGGGAACTTGAAGTCAAAAAGAAGCAAATTGAACTAAGCCCATAGTCTATTTGAGACATAGAAGGTATAGGATAAGGGCAAAAAGAAGCAAATTGAACTAAGCCCATAGTCTATTGAGACATAGGGGGTATAGGATAGGGGCAAAAAGAAGCAAATTGAACTAAGCCCATAGTCCATTTGAGACATAGGGGGGTATAGGGGCATAGGGGCTCTCGTGGCTTTTGATCTTTTTGATCAGTTTGATCAATTAGGGAACTTGAAGTCAAAAAGAAGCAAATTGAACTAAGCCCATTGTCCATTTGAGACATAGGGGGTATAGGGGCATAGGGGCCCTCGTGGATTTTGATCTTTTTGATCAGTTTGATCAATTAGGGAACTTGAAGTCAAAAAGAAGCAAATTGAACTAAGCCCATAGTCCATTTGAGACATAGGGGGTATAGAGGCATAGGGGCCCTCGTGGATTTTGATCGTTTTGATCAGTTTGATCAATTAGGGAACTTGAAGTCAAAAAGAAGCAAATTGAACTAAGCCCACAGTCCATTTGAGACATAGGGGGTATAGGGGCATAGGGGTCCTCGTGTATTTTGATCTTTTTGATCAGTTTGATCAATTAGGGAACTTGAAGTCAAAAAGAAGCAAATTGAACTAAGCCCATAGTCTATTGAGACATAGGGGGTATAGAGGCATAGGGGCCCTCGTGGATTTTGATCTTTTTGATCAGTTTGATCAGTTAGGGAACTTGAAGTCAAAAAGAAGCAAATTGAACTAAGCCCATAGTCTATTTGAGACATAGAAGGTATAGGATAAGGGCAAAAAGAAGCAAATTGAACTAAGCCCATAGTCTATTGAGACATAGGGGGTATAGGATAGGGGCAAAAAGAAGCAAATTGAACTAAGCCCATAGTCCATTTGAGACATAGGGGGTATAGGGGCATAGGGGCTCTCGTGGCTTTTGATCTTTTTGATCAGTTTGATCAATTAGGGAACTTGAAGTCAAAAAGAAGCAAATTGAACTAAGCCCATTGTCCATTTGAGACATAGGGGGTATAGGGGCATAGGGGCCCTCGTGGATTTTGATCTTTTTGATCAGTTTGATCAATTAGGGAACTTGAAGTCAAAAAGAAGCAAATTGAACTAAGCCCATAGTCCATTTGAGACATAGGGGGGTATAGGGGCATAGGGGTCCTCGTGGATTTTGATCTTTTTGATCAGTTTGATCAATTAGGGAACTTGAAGTCAAAAAGAAGCAAATTGAACTAAGCCCATAGTCCATTTGAGACATAGAAGGTATAGGATAGGGGCAAAATGAAGCAAATTGAACTAAGCCCATAGTCCATTTGAGACATAGGGGGGTATAGGGGCATAGGGGCCCTCGTGTGTTTTGATCTTTTTGATCAGTTTGATCAATTAGGGAACTTGAAGTCAAAAAGAAGCAAATTGAACTAAGCCCATAGTCCATTTGAGACATAGGGGGTATAGGGGCATAGGGGTCCTCGTGGATTTTGATCTTTTTGATCAGTTTGATCAATTAGGGAACTCGAAGTCAAAAAGAAGCAAATTGAACTAAGTCCATAGTCTATTTGAGACATAGAAGGTATAGGATAGGGGCAAAAAGAAGCAAATTGAACTAAGCCCATAGTCCATTTGAGACGTGGGGGGGGGAAAGGGGCATAGGGGCCCTCGTGTATTTTGATCTTTTTGATCAGTTTGATCAATTAGGGAACTTGAAGTCAAAAAGAAGCAAATTGAACTAAGCCCATAGTCCATTTGAGACATAGGGGGTATAGGGGCATAGGGGTCCTCGTGGATTTTGATCTTTTTGATCAGTTTGATCAATTAGGGAAC
The DNA here is from genome assembly GCF_902728285.1 of Clytia hemisphaerica. NCBI lineage: Eukaryota > Metazoa > Cnidaria > Hydrozoa > Leptothecata > Clytiidae > Clytia > Clytia hemisphaerica. The sequence continues at coordinate 43,795 of NW_027104162.1, forward strand.
TTGAAGTCAAAAAGAATTAAATTGAACTAAGCCCATAGTCCATTTGAGACATAGGGGGGGGTATAGGGGCATAGGGGTCCTCGTGGATTTTGATCTTTTTGATCAGTTTGATCAATTAGGGAACTTGAAGTCAAAAAGAAGCAAATTGAACTAAGCCCATAGTCACGGTCATTCACTACGCGACATTTAGAACGGTTTGCACTGCAATCGCTTCTTTTTTTCGGAAAATAATTTGATGGCGGTGGCCGCCCCACGTGGGCATATCGAATTTGCTCATTTTGACAGTTTGAAAACGAGGCCGTAAAACATCGACAGAAAGTGATCACATGAGTTGTTCTCGAAAACAACCTTGGCAAAAGAAGGTCCTGAAGAAGTGAGGTCTCAACACCATACTTTTCTAATTTTATTGTGGTTTTTGCAAGATATGGTCAATATTGAAGGTACTGGTATGGTGCACGGCTGGAAGAAATAAAAAAGGATGGAGCAAACTAGAAAGGTAAAATAAAGCTTTTTGGAAAGTAGAGAGGCAGGCCTATCAGCCAGTGAAAAAAAATTTTTTGTGTCATTTTTTTATTTAGACTTCTCTTGGTATGAAAAAGGCTTATATTTTGGCTTTTCGCTAGAATAATCAAGGCAATGGTTCGGTTGATTACTCTTTCTCCCACTGTGTGGAAGACATTTATCTTCTCAATAAAATTGACAATATCCAGTTACAAGAACTTGATTATAAAAATAGGAAGAAAAATTTAATTGGACTGCTTAATTTTGTCATATTTTAGTCTTTTCACAAGGGCATAAATTATTCCGGTAATTCTTTTATTAACTCAGGGGCAGCGCTGCTTTAGTTTAGACAAAATACTCTCACTATAATACTCTCAAGAAAAACTTATAAACTGGAATCAGGTTTATGCAAAGGTTTTCAAACCTACCATAGAAACAATACAAATTGCTAAAATATATATATAAACATTTGAACATTGAACTAAAATTTATGCTTATTGAAATTAATCCACATTCTACTCTTCAGGGGAAAGTTTGGTCTTCTTTGATGGTCGAAGTGAAATTGATTTTGGATGTACCATTTCGTAATGACGACTCATCATAGCATGAACACGTTGAACATCATTCTTCATGGAGTGATAATTGGTTTTCATCTCGTTGAAAGTCTTGTGTATGCTTTCAGCTCCTTGTTCGCCGTAGATTCCAAAGGATGAGCCCCATTTTGCCATGAAGTTAACCGCATGGTCCTCCAAAAGGTGCAATTTCGGAGTTATCGTTTCACTTTGAAAATTCCGTCGAAAGAATGATAGTAAATCATCGATATCTTTTTCTGAGAGGTAAGTTTATTATAGTCAATTAAACCAATTCTCTGAATAGATTTTGGAATTGATAAACCAAATAACGACTAATACTGTATAGGTTTTCCTTGAAAATTAGTTTTATCTACTAGTGTGGAAAGGTAAAATGAATATTTAAAAAATGGTGCTCACGTAAGGAATTCAGTTCTTTAGGTGATATTCTATCTGCCCGGTTGATCGCAATGTGGCACTTGCTGTAGAGTCCAAATAGTGATTTGAAATTTCTGTTAAGTTTAATGCTATCATCATGTACCTCAGTTCCTGCGAACCCCTCACTGCAAACAATTATTGGCACTGTGTTGCAAAGTTTTACGATGTTTTCTTCCTAAAAATTTAAACGCAGTAAATGTTTTATTTTCATAGCATATTACCCGTTACTGTTTAACTTCTGGGAAAATGATCAAAATTACTCCATGTCAGACAGATTAATTTAAAGAGGCATTAAATTTGGACAAAATTCAATAAAGTATTAAGAATATTGGTTAATTTGTGGCAAAAAAAATTCAAAACAAAAATCTTTGCTTAGGTAGGCTAGGCCACTATCTGATATAAAACTTCATACATGTAGCATCTTATGTACATGATTGCCATGAAACTTTTTCCGTGAAATGCCTGTCTGCAAATGTGGAGCTTTTTTAAAAGCGCATCAAGAGCAAGGGTGCATGGACCCTTCTTGATAGAGTTGGTTCCTTGTAATTGGTCTTCTGCATCATCATTTTCTTCTTCTTTCTCTTGATCCTTAACATTCTCTTCTTGATCTTCTTCTGCCACCTGTTTCTTCATAAGCTTTCCAATCTCCTTTTGCTAAAATTATGTAGATAACAAATAATACTTTTATCATATAAATTTTGCAAGATTTAATTTCTTGAGCTAAATAAATGTGAAATTTTCTGCAATGTATATTAGATTATCCAAAATTTATCTTTTGGGACAAAGGTGAAAAATTTTATTTCGCTAAAAATAATCCATATTATATAGGTACGAAAGTTTAAATTCAAATTATTAGTATTAGTTTGTGGTTAACGTAATCTTTTGCTAACCTTTTTTGCCACTATTTTCATAAAATGATCAATCCTTGGATTATAAATTTTGAAAATTGCTTCTTCATTTTCAGGATTCCGACTAACTTGCATACACATAGCTGACTGGATCAAATCGACATATTCGTTAGCAACATCAATCTCGTCTTCAAGAGCAGCAACGTCATGGTATGTTTTGATTATGCTTGGTTTCATCTCTCCTTTTTCAACTGCAATCTTCAGATCAATAAGCTAGAAATGAAAGGTTCCAAATTTCCTTTAATCTACAAAGCAGTATTAAATTATTAACATATTTACATTCGAATTATCAGAGCGTGGCTCAAAAATTCCATAAGTTGATTATACCTTGCATTCTTTCTCAAGTAAATCATAGAATTTCTTGAAAGTGCCCAAAGAGATATGTAAGGCTGGCAAAGCAACCTGAAATAAAAAATTAATGATTACTTGATTAAAATAACAAGATAAACTACCTAACAGGTTAACCGACTATTCAATTTTTACTTGCCTTTTTGATCATGTGATTTAATTGTGTACCAATCCAAGGAGCATTTGGTAATATGAAAAACAATGAGCAAGTCGATTTTTTATCTTTTGTTATTAACAAAGAAAAGGAGTAAAAGTTACAACAAAATAAGACTTCCAGATCAGGTTTGTTATATGGATTTTGATTTTACCTGGTCAAGTGGCACATTAAAGATTCGTTCTCCGATTACATTTTCATAAAATTTAGCTTTTGCTTTGTCATCGTGCTTTTGAAACTCTTGTAACTTTTCATCGAGTGAATCAAGGGTCCTTAACATACAGTTTCTTTGACTTCGTGGAATTTTCAATTGGCTTTTCGTGATGGTGCAAAATAGACAGGGATATCGACCTGATAAAAAAATATATTTAGTGACTTAGAACTTGCAGGAATATAAAATACATCCTAGTTATTTGGATGAGTTGATCAATGAAACTAAAACTGAAGAATAAAGCACTCAATGTTTTATTTGTGAATATAAAAATTACCTGATGCACCTGAGATACCATAAGCAGCACAAAGGAACTCGTAGTCCCCTGTTATAAAGACCCGGAAACAATATTCACTAGAAATGAAGAAAATTATAAAATAACTTTTATTCAGATAGTGATATAAGATAAAAACTAGGGTTCAAGCAATCTGCATGACAGGATGATGTCACCTGTGTAAAAGAGAATCAAAATGATAGAGTAAATTGAAAAGAAAATCGAATTTATTACTTCCACTTCATTTGCTGGAGCTCGTCGATTTGACTTGTATACATTCCAAATCCAGCCCTCAAATTTGTTCGTAGTCTTTTGCCTCAAAGTATGAGAAGATGACGGTATTGTCTTGACTGTTTGGTTTAGATGTATTACAAACTTGCATGACTCCTTTAAAAGACTTCCCACCGTGGTCTCCGCCTAGTTTAACATGTATTTCTTGATTCATTTGAGGATGGTGAATGAGCTGGTTTTCGCTAAATGAGATTTTTAAAACATTGAGTTAACTATTGTTTCCAGAATCTGTGGGGGTGTTTCTAATGTTATTCTATTTAGTTTTTCAGAATCAGAACTACTGCAATTTTGAAAAAATTGATATTTTTAGGTAAGACTTACTTGTCAAGCTTGTCAACATAGTCAACAACAAATGACGGAAGATTCTTCACATGGCTCCATGGTGCAGATAAGATGTGGTATTGACCTTTTCTATCTTTTTTTTCAAATAAGAAAGGTGACATTTCCACGGCAAACAATTCACCAGCCCACTCACGTGACACCTTACGTTGTTTATGATTTGAAGCCATTTCTATATATAAAAAGACAGCATCCACCTGTAAAAAATTCATTGAATTGACGATAATTCATTCAGAATGATTAATTTTTTAACCAGAGATTTCGGCTATGTTTTTAAACATTTTAACTATGTTTATTTACCTTGCCCTTGCTTTCATTTTTTCCCAGGACAATCCAAGATCTGACCTCATGGCAACGAGACTTTTTTCGTCTATGAACGGTGTGATATTCGCCTTAGTCAAAATGCTGATTCGAATGTCACGGGAAAACGATTTTAAAAGCGATGAAGTTTGGCATGCTGTTGCTCCACCAGAAACCAAGGAGATGTTGTCTTTAACCTTTGAGTGCCAGGGTCCTTATTTCTAAGTTATTTTTAAAAAATCGCTAGTTCAAACTTTAAGGGCTTATATCTCCTGATCTAGAAGGAATTAGAAGCTCGTATATAGCTCGTTGGATAGCTTAGAGTCTCTTCTTTCTTTTGGGCGCCTTCGGCGCCGCCCCATTTAGGAAGGGCGCGGACCTGACTGAACTGATGAAAAGGTGCCCAGTGGTAAAATTTCAAATCAATTCACTAGAAGACAGAATAAAGTAAAACAGGGCCAAATTTGGAGGTTCTTGGATCACTCGTTGACCAAAAATAGTCAAAAAACGGTCAGAATCTCAAAAAAGTGAATTTTTGTCAATTTTTTGCATTTTTTTGACTTTTTTGCTTAAAATTTCGCTGGAAAGACTCACTTTTGAATTTTTTTTTGCTTGACCATAAAGGACAATCTAATTCCTACGAGTTCGACCAAAAATAACGATTTCTAACTCAAACTGGGCATTACAGGAGGGCTTCGCCCTCCTATATAGCCCATGTCGTATATATACGACATCGGCACTTAAAGGGTTAAGAAAGTTGTTGCGTCTTTGCAATGTTCGCTTTGTCACTTCAGTGCTGTCTTTCCGAGCGTTTGGAACTTGTGTCATGATCATTGGCTATTAATGGATGTATATTACTTTAATTTTCAATATTAAGCAGATATTCGACAAGAAAAATCGGATATCGAAAATTATTCAGTCGAGCTTGATGATATTCGACGAAGCGAAGCTGAGTCGAATATCATTAAAGCGAGACTGAATAATTTCGATATCCGATTTTTCACGTTGAATATATGGTTTATCGTTCACCAATTAGCAGAAATGTATTTTACTTTTTGTCCCATTATTTTGTCATTCAGTCTTTCTCTCTTTTTATAACATTTTCGAACGTTTTACTATCTTATTATTAAGGATGTCAATTTCATTGTTTTTTTTTCTCTTTAATTACAAAACGTTCGAATTTCCTTTCTCTTTTTGTTAAAAAGAACTTTCTTTTATCTGTTTTTATTTATGTGACATTTAAATAATTATTTGATCAAAAAACTATTTTCTTGATACTCGCTGCTACAGAAGAGATATTTTGCTATCGGATATCTAAAAATATTCGACAGTGCGTTTTGCTTCGAGGTGGACGATAATCGTGATAATTCTTATAAGTTTTATCAATAATTAGTCCCTTCAAGGTACTCTCGAAATTTATCCTCCCTTATTATTCTTATAGTTTTCCCTTTCTCACTCAGACTTATTCAAAACCTGACCCTTTTTTTAAATTTGACTTCAAACCCGATTCGTTAGATATGAAAATTATAGGACAATATTTACCCCACTTACTTTGAAGCACAGAATTCTATTGATAATATACATCGAAAAAATCCACGTTACCTCTATTTATTCAGGATTTAGCCAAGGCTTGATTGGTTTTTATTGAACAAATAATCTAAGTTTATATTTTTCTTAGCTTTTAACTTTTTTAGCAATATTTTTATACGATTCAAAAAGAACTTTTTTTGAGGCTCTAGTAAAATCCTTAAAATGTATAAATATATTTCTTACCCTCGGGCCACCTGATGAAATGGCGATAGCTTTATTTGGCATTTCAGAGTTAGCCATCTTGTGTCGTATTACCGAGGCTGCAGCTTGCTCAGCGATCTTGGGTAGCTGTGAAGTTGTCGGCATGTTTAAAATATCAATCAATTTGAAATGTTCACAATGCTTCTCATGTATAGATTTTTTCTCTATGCCATCTAGTGAAAAAGTTTCTCCACATCCCTTTTCGCAACCAAGTTTTAAAGACATCAACAATCGACTAATATGCCGACTTGGTACAATGTCAGTGGATGTTATATTTTTTTTACAAGTTGGACATTGCAATTTGTCAAGTGCACTCCCCCTCAACTGACCTTAATAAACATTTAAAACAAAAATTGTGCTCGCACCCCAAAATCATGACTGGTCTTCTGCTCAATTGCAGGCAGTAGTTACATTTGCATAAATTCAATTGAGGATTGTACTTCTCTTCAAAATCTTTTAAAAATAAGTTTTCTGAGAAGGTGACTTCGATGCGAGCGGCAATTTCTATACTGGCTTGCCTTGTCCAAAACACTGGCTCGGCCTTTTTCGATGGTCTTCCTTTTGGAATCGATTTCTTTGCTTTACGTCCCCCACTTTGATTGTCGAGCCATTGTTTATTATAGTGGTGACACACGTTGCAATTTTCACTGTGGGGAAGCCAGGCTGGTATCGAAATTGGATTTACTGAAGCGGTGGGGCGTTTTTTAATGTTTCTCATTTTGGTAAAGCAGTTAAAACACAATTTGTTCGGCAGCTGAAGACCATTATTCGCTGATAAGTCCAAGTAAAACACATTCTCTAGGTCGGTTATATTTTCCCTGGTTAGGTCAGAAAGATTTATTGTTCTCAAGTTTTTGAACAGACATCCACAAACCAGACACAGGTTGTCAAGGGCATCATCATGACTCACTATTTCTAGCAATCTTGTCAATCAAAACCGTAAGAAGTCAATCTCGGTTGTTTCACTTGGTCTGCAACTTTTTCTGGTTGTGTTTTGCTTTTGGAACAAAAATTTTCCCGCGCAAAATATTTTCGAACGTTTTGACGATATTTTCGAATGTTTTGACGATTCGAATCTTGTTTTTCAAGATGGCGGATCAAAATGACAACACGGAAATGGGTTTCAGATTCCGAAAAGTGGCTGTCTATAATCTTCATTATCTTTTATAAAAAAAATGACACAATTAAGTTTACTTCGGTACAGGTTTGGAAATTTACTTGCCTTTTCAGGTTTTTTTTGTTTTTGCAATAACTTTGCTTCGTTCTTTCTCTTCAAGTCGATATTTGGCCCCTACTGCATGGAAATTCTCATGCTGATTTTGGCAGATTTTTGTATTCAAAACAGATATTAGGAGTATTTGGCTTTTTAAATTTCATTTTGAGCAACCTGTTTGTCCTTTTTAGTCAAAAAAACATCAAATTACATGTTTATTTTCCACAATATTAACTTTTTTGTGTTTTGACGCCCGCCTTACGCCATGCCGCTTCAACAAACGCCCGTGGACATTTTCAAAAACGCCCATTTTGTCAAATCTCGCGCCAAAAGCCAAAGTGAATGGCCGTGTAGTCCATTTGAGACATAGGGGGTATAGGGGCATAGGGGCCCTCGTGTATTTTGATCTTTTTGATCAGTTTGATCAATTAAGCAAATTGAACTAAGCCCATAGTCCATTTGAGACATAGGGGGTATAGGGGCATAGGGGTCCTCGTGGATTTTGATCTTTTTGATCAGTTTGATCAATTAGGGAACTTGAAGTCAAAAAGAAGCAAATTGAACTAAGCCCATAGTCTATTGAGACATAGGGGGTATAGAGGCATAGGGGCCCTCGTGGATTTTGATCAGTTTGATCAATTAGGGAACTTGAAGTCAAAAAGAAGCAAATTGAACTAAGCCCATAGTCCATTTGAGACATAGGGGGTATAGGGGCATAGGGGTCCTCGTGGATTTTGATCTTTTTGATCAGTTTGATCAATTAGGGAATTTGAAGTCAAAAAGAAGCAAATTGAACTAAGCCCATAGTCCATTTGAGACATAGGGGGGTATAGGGGCATAGGGGCCCTCGTGGATTTTGATCTTTTTGATCAGTTTGATCAATTAGGGAACTTGAAGCCAAAAAGAAGCAAATTGAACTAAGCCCATAGTCCATTTCAGACATAGGGGGTATAGGGGCATAGGGGCCCTCGTGGATTTTGATCTTTTTGATCAGTTTGATCAATAAGGGGACTTGACGTATAATTTTCTATGAATTGATAAGCTTCTTTAAGACCAAAACGAGCTCTTAACAATCATCTGTAACGATGCAAGCATTTTGGCCCTGATCATCCTGGACTGTCAACGAAGCCAAAACAGAAGAATTTCTTAAGATTTGATACGTTTGATTGATTTTATCTGACATGTGAATCTTTTTTACAAAACAATAAGAAAATAAGTTACATTACAAACTACTAGTATGCATAGTTATATATAAAGTTATGAATAATGGTTTCGGGCTAACACCACAAACAAGAAAAAACTTATTTGTTCGGGGATTTCTCCCCATTTGAATCAACTGCTCAAAATTGATTCGACAAAAAATATCATGGTTATATTTATTAAGTTTCGTACGTAAAAGTGACCGTATATCATTTTTATTATCGCAGATCCGGAGATCTGGAAGTTAAAGTTTTTTTTATTTTTTTTTTTATTATACAATACCAAAATCAGAAAAAAAACAAGAAACTAAAAAACAAAAGACTCTCCTGACTGTCCAAATTACTTTTAATTTCCAACATCATCACCATCAGCATCATCAAACTCAAGCCTTCACCGCTTCTGTGGTGTCTGACCATCTTCTACCCTCTGCCATTTTTGTTTCGATAGAAACTGTTCTCTATGGGCTTTCCTAATGTAACAGAAAGTAAAATTAAAATCATTATTAAAAGGTATAAGATTGATTGCCTTTAGCCTCCTTGCAATCCTGTATTGGCAGTGTAGTCAAAATCGATCGTAACAGAAAAAGGTTTTCCATCCATTATAATAGAGATGAGAAGAAGGAAAAGTTTCCAATAGCTTTCTTCTCAGCATTTATACTAAATACTTATTTTCCTGCGTGCATCTTGTTGGGGTCCTACATAGCCTCCCCCTTAAACGAAAAGTTTCGATAACTTTTGAAAGAATTTTCGCCATAAAATTTAGCAAGTGTGCATCAAATATAAATTGACATCTTGTGACAAACTTTCAGGATCAATGATAGGCATAATTTTTATGCCTAAAATAGACCTCCTTCTAACTTTCTCTCACTTCAATATTTTGTCTGTCAGCTCCCACTGACAAAAGGTTTCGGGGCGTTGGGTAATTGTTTGCCAACTGTCACGTGTCCGGACAAAATTACCCATTTTTTGCCCACATGACCCTATATTTGGACATCTCCGGATATGAAAATGGTATTGAGTTGAAATTTTTAGCATGATAAGATAAAGTAATGATAAAGTAGGACTCCTATCAAAATTTCAGGTCATTCTGACCACCTGTTATCTAGAAAGTGAGTATTATATGTAAAACACGGACCGGTTTGACACTTGACCGAACAAACTAGAAATTTTGCAAATCATATAATATCATCAATGCCTATCACTGGTCAAAAACGAGTCTGAGAGAGTTAGTTGGGCGGGGTTTCCCCAAAAACTTTCAAAGGAGGAGGGGGGGGGGCAAAATGTTTTGAAATTGAAAGTGTGTTTAACTGATTACAAAAAAATTTGCTTGTAGAAAAAAATTGTTCAGAATTCCATTGAAAAGAAAATGGCATGTAACCGATGCACAAATTCTATTTAAGCGTCTAATGATCTATTAAATAATGTGGCTTTTGGTTGTTTGAAAGTAAGCAGGACATAGAAACATGAGGTACAGGAGAATTTTAGAGAAAACTTCCAAATATGGAAAAAGTAAAACATAAATAAATAAATAAAACATTATACCCATTTTCGTCCTCCATATTGTTGAAGACTGTGGCGTATTCTTTAGACGACATGCCGATTTTAACAAGATTGTTTTTCAGCTCTTGTGGCATGTTCTCTGGGGAAGATTTTTCCAGAAAGATTGCCTGTAATAGTAACATTTACATTTGTTAAAGCAGAAATTTGGGAACTAGTGGGGTCGTTAATCATAATTTACGGGAAAACAATATGATCTAGCTGAAACTTTCTCCAGACCTTCTCTATAGGATGGTTATACCTCAGAAAAATTCCCCTAAAATCCCAAGGACCTTTTCAGTCAATCCAATTAAAGAATTGTATAACTTCATGCCAACTTTTTCTTGGCTGTGTCATTAAAAAAACTGATTCCATATCTTAAGGGAAGAAGTTTTCGTGGAATTTAATTTCACGGTTTTGAGTGTCAACCGCGAAATTAAATTCCGTGAAACACATAAAATTAGTTAACAATTTCTCACGAGAAAGTTTAAGCACAAAAATAACGATAATTATATGGAAAAAGTTCATGCTGTTTTAAAAAAACGTAAAAAACCTTCCTTGTGCTCGTTGGTTGAGCGATAGTTTATGTAAAACATATGTTATAGAGTGAAGTAATTTAAGCAAAAAATTTGCTTATGCTATACGTTGAAATATTCGTTAAAAAGTTAGGAGCTCTATTTCACTGAAATATAAACTGTAGTCTCCATTGTGTTCCAAGGTTTTTAGCCTAATTGACGTTACAATTTGACAATTGTAACTTTCGTGGGACTTTTTGTCTCACTTTGACGTAAAATTTTGCTGATGTTTTGGGCCATAATTAATGAACAAGAAAATATCATAAAAATGTATCGATGATAAGGCAGAGATGACCGAGTTTTCAAAATTATCGGGTAATCCCTTTAAAATTTCGTCGATCCAAAATTATTCTTACCAACTTGTTGTTGCCGGTGCCTTTATTACATCTTAATTGCACGATCTTGCAGATTTTCTTTTTTTCCAGATAGGAAAATATTGCCGTCACCAAAGTGCCGACGGTAAACTTTGCGTTTTTCTTCTTCTGCTTAACAACATACGCATTGCCAAATTTTTCGGACACCAGTTTAGTGAACGACACCATGTCTCCGGATATGTTGACGACTCTTCTGACCAAATCGAAGTCGATCCCAGAGTCGTCTTCATCCGGAATAACGACCTTTTCCAGCGTTGTGCCTGTCCCAATGATACCTGGATAAATTAATCAATGCAATCTAAACTTATTTTGTTGATTTGAAAGGGATGCCGAGGATCACAGTGACGGTTATGACGGCGAATCTCGACTCTATAAAATCGAGAACAATAGTTGTCACTGTCTTTGAGAAACTTCAACTCTCCACGAATCAACTACAGGACGCCTGTTTGAAGTATGGCATGAAAATCAATGCTACAAAATGCAAAGCCATAACACCAGCCCTCAGCCAGTTGTAATTGACAATAAAAATGTTGACACTTTTCAAGACTTCATTTTCCTTGGATCAAATGTTCCTAGTACCTCCACGGACGTCAAAAGACGAATTGCACTTGCAAATATTGCCTTTGGAAAACTAAAACAGAAGATCTGATTAAGGAGAGATGTCTCAAATGCTTTTAAAATTCGACTGTACAAAGCTCTCATTCTCCCAATCGCAATATACGGCGCGGAAACCAGGTCTCTAAGAAAGCTTGATGAAAACAAGCTCTCAGTTTTCGAAAACAATTGTATTCGCTCCATTCTACTGGGGATTAGACTCGAAGACCGAATATCACTCAAACGGCTACGTAAGAGAGCAAAACTCAAAATGCCAATTGTCTATATGATAAAAAAAGAGACGCGTGTCTTGGTTTGGGCATGTAGCAAGACTGCCCGAGGAAAGTCTAGCCAAAATATGTTTGAAAAATGAATTCCAAGGCACACAAAGAAGAGGTAGACCTGCAAAAAGATGGCAAGATAAAATCAGGGAAGACACAGGTCTTCCCTTAGCAACGGCAGAACGATACGCACGTGACAGAACCAGATGGCGAGAGAAAGTACACAAGTGGGCGAAGCCTCAACCAGAGGTGTGCTGATAAGTAAGTAAGTAAAGTTTAGTGCAGTTTCACGTATTAACGAAGTAGCTATATTTCAAATTCTGTGCTACAAAGAGTTTAGAAAAAATATCATCAATGCTTTTATAAAATTCGACCAACTCAGGAGTACCATTTCAATACATTGGAAAGTTGACTCAAAAGATAGAAAGTAGATGTCTTTTACTTTCGGCCAAAGATATATAACCTTTCTTCTAAAGTTATGGTGGTTTGCGAAAAGTGTGAATATTTTGATAAAATCACTGCGAGCTTGTTTTTGAGGGCAATACCGTAAATATTGACCTCTATCAAATATTGCCCTCGCAAGCTCGGACAATACTTGTTGACAAATTTGTTATAGTTCCAAAACGCTTTCGAATGTTTTGATGATCACCTATTTTCAGGAGATATGACTTTTCTTCCCAGAAATTGTTAAATGTCAAATAAATTTATGGCGATTCGAATGTTTTTTCTTTTTCTACGGGTGGTTCATTTGTCTGTCGGAAGGAAAAGAAAAAAGTAGAAAAACAAGCGAAACTGTCTTTTTTTCTTACTTTGTTTTATAATACCTTATTATTTATTTACTGGATTTATGGCTTGACCTAGCATCAGTTGTAATGCTACGATACTACGAACTATTGTTTTGGCTAGAGAAACTTTGATGTTAATTGTTGATTCTCAATATCCTAGCTTAAAATAATTTTTGAAAGTAGAAAATTTATTTCGAGATTCTTCAGGATTTCATGAAATATGAAATCAGTTTTCTATGGCCAGGCACGGTCACGGAAAAGTTGGTATGAAGGTTTTGTCACTCAGATGACAAATAAACAGTACATACTTACATAATTGATTGAGAGATATTCTGATGATCTGAATTGCAATTTTCATGCTCGTATCATCAATCAACATATCTAGAAGAAACAAATTTATATTTTCTCCTTGTACTTTCAAAACAACGTTTCTTTTTCCTTACCTAAAAGGGATATAGATAGAAAATACATACATGGAAATTTGGGATAGCAAAATCTCATCTTTTCAACTACGCACTAGAACAACTTTTTGGCGTATTTTTTTCAAGTAGGGCTTTTATCGTCTATGATACACATGTGTTTTACCCATACCTGTTCCTGCTTCTCTTTCTCTTTCTTCGTCTTCGTTAGATTCTGATCCTGAAGAAAAAAATCATGGTATCTTACTTTTGTGTAAAAAACACACCCCTGCCTCAGTGCCCTGAGCCTGAGTCTGAAAAAAAATGAAAATCGGTCGGGAGAAGATTTTGAAGAAAAATATCCAGTTGTAGAAATGTGAGCCTCTTTTTTCATCGGTGTGAATTTAGGATTATGTTCTAAGGGATTACCCATGGCGTTCTAAATCTACAGACCTAGTAAACGTATGCATTTTTATGACACAAGTTCATATACAGTACAATTTTTGGACCTACCACGGAGGTCCTATAAATTAACTGATGTTCGTTCGTTCGTTCGTTCGTTAGTTAGTTTGTCTGTTGCCAGCTTTTCTAGAGATTCGCTCATTATTTTTTTCTGATTTTTGGCACAATGATGCAAAACGGCAATGCCCAAAATGTGACGGAGCCGGATTTTTGAGAAAATATTTTTTGGGGCAAATTTGGGCCAAAAACTACCTAAAAATAGGGTTTTTTGGACTTTGTGCAAAATTCTGTCATTACTTTTTACTGATTTTTTGTACAAAGATGGAGGGCAAGGTTCTGTAAAGAATGGCTGAAGTGGTTTTTCCCGGAAAATTCTTATTCGCCTTAAAAAACGGATTTTCATATTTTGGGGAAATTCCCTTTAACCATTTACAAGGAAATTAAGCTTTCTAGAGATTGGCTCATTATTTTTTTCTGATTTTTAGCACAAAGATGTATTAGCAATGCCCAATGTATGACAGTATCCGATTTTAGATAAAAAAAATTTTCCGGTCGAAAATGCTTGGAATATGCCGGAAATCGCCGTTTTTTTTAATTCTAGAGGGATTTTTATCTTATACCGTGTGCGCCACAAAAAAGTTTCTCTCTTTCAAACTTATTTTCTTGAAATCCAAAATTTTTAAAAGAACCATTCCTATTTCATTGGAAAGAAGAAAGATAAACTTAAAATTTGATGGGTCATTTATTAAATTCGATTCATTAGATCAAAAGTTATGCTCAATTGAATAAAAAAATTACTTTCGGAAAGTGCTCAAAAACGTTAAAAACCGACCTATCAAATTAAACAGAAGCATAATTACATGATACATCAGTATTTTCGTTTCAGTCATTAAAAATGATAATTAGCTGTCTAAATGACCTCTTCTTATTTAAAGGAAGGTTGAATTTCAATGAAAGGAAGAAAATTCTTCGAAAAAGGCCAAAAAATCTGGTAAAATTCATAAAAATACATCAAATATGGGTTTCGAGGTAGATCCAGCCTTACATAGACTTTATCCAGGCTAGAACCAAAAATCTGAGAAAAATTTCGGTAAATTTAAATTAAATTGATTTTGATGAAGATTTTAAACCCTTTTGACCCTTCAGTTTCAAAATTTATGTGTTTAGTTACTGAAAAATGCTCTTAATCATGTAAAGGCTATTGCGATTGCCAATTTAAAGTAAAAATTTGATAGGTCGATTTCAAACGTTTTCGATCACATTCTGAAATTAACTTTTTTATTCAATTGAGCATAACTTTTGATTTAATGAATCGAATTTAATAAATGACCCATCAAATTTTAAGTTTATCTTTCTTCTTTTCAATGAAATAGGAATGGTTGTTTTAAAGTTTTTAGATTTCAAGAAAATTAGTTTTAAAGAGAGAAACTTTTTTGTGGCGCACCCGGTAGTTCTTTGTTTTTTCGCATAAAAACATTAATGATAGCAACGCCCAAGATTCGGCATGGTTTCATTTTCAATAAAACTGATTTTTGTGGCCGGAACTTACTAAAGATCACCGGAACAGCCGATTATCGCCGGAAAAACGGTTTTTCTTAAATTTCTCGAGTTTTATTCGATATATTTTCATGAAATTTCGCACACTAATGCAAAATGGACATTTTTAAAAGGTGACGGAGACTGATTTTCGAAAATATGATTTACCGGTCCGAAATGCCGGAAAAACCGTTTGTTTTTTTTCTCGAGATTTCATCATTAGTTTTTTCTGATTTTTTGCACAAAGATGCATATTAGCAATGCCCAAAGTATGACAGAATCCGATTTTTAAGAAAAAAAATTTTCCGGTCGAAAATGCTTGGAATATGCTGGAAATCTTTGTTTTTCATATTTTCTTGGGATTTTTATAAAATATTTTTTCTTTACTTTTACAAGCTGCAATCTGCATTTTCTTACTATTATTCTCATTTTTTCCTATTTTCATCTGATGCTTATCATCAGGTAGGTCCATTCAGCATATTGCTTGTTTTACCTGTTTCTTGCCAAGTGCAAGTGTGTTTTTTGACCGGGGTAGCCTGGGTTCTGTAAAATTTCACCGGGTGGACATTTTTTATTTTAATTTCTCACTGGGGTAGGTCACTCAGCTTCAAATGTCTGGGGTGAGTCATTTCTTCACTGGTGCTTAAATTTAGGCTATTTTAGAGCAAATTTTTCACCGGGGTGGATCTGACCGGGTCACTGATTCAGGGGTGTAAAAACAGTGTGTAATCCTCTCTTTTTTAAATAAGCACTTGTAAATCATTCTAGTTTTGAACTAGCCAAGAAACCTGGTTATGACAAACAGTTTGTAAAACTGTTATCTTATCTTCTGATAGTTTTTACTTTAACAAAAAAAAAAAAAAGTATTTCTCTCAACTTTCCCCAACCGTTGAAAGACTTTTCATCACACAGTCCAATACAATGCTAACATAAGTTACAGTAGTACATGAATTAGACGAGTTGAGCTTATCACCAAAGAATTAAAACCATTAGCCGTTTAGCAACCATGGTTCCCAATTCGGAAAAGTGAAATCGCGAAATCGGAAGCGAGGGATGTACTTCCGAAGTGGAACTTAATTTCCTCTTCAAAGGGGGTCCAATCTATTTTTCCTCACACTGGGAAATTACTCATACGGTCCTTTATCAGTTAACATGAGCTTCCTTTAGTCGAAAGACGCAACTCTAGCAACAACTCGGACTTTTTTTATATAAAAATTACCGTAGTCCGAAGTCTAATATGAACTAAGATAAATATGCCATTAAGTTCGGTCATTTAGTTCAGTTGAAATCGGACGCGAAAAAAAATTCCTCAAAAATCGGGTTCCATCATATGTTAGGGTATCCAGATGACCATCTTTGTGCAAAATATCAAAAGAAACTAACGAACCAATTTCGAGAAAACCCCCAAAATTGCAAAATCTGTTTTTCAGGTCGTTTTTCCCCAAAATCGACCGCGAAATTTTTTTCTCAAAAATCGAGTTCAGTCACACTCGGGGGTTTATACCCTGCCTGAGTATCAGAGGACAAGTTTTCTGTGAAAATATTGACCTCTGACGACGAATGCTATGATATTTCATCGTGCATGCCTGAACCATTTGCAAAATCTAATTGCCATTATCTCAAAGAACTACTTAAAACCAATGGGATGGAGAGAATACATTGCCTTACTTGAAACAGTCCTATTCAGCAAATATAAACCTTGTGCTTAGAACTAAAATAATTAAACCATTAGAAAGCTCTTGATTTTCCAAAAACTATGATAAAAAAATGACATTTTGAACAAAACTAAAAACTTGGCATTATTTTTCTTAAATCTTACATTTTCGACGGTGAAAAAAATTGCCTATCTCTGCCCAATATAGAACCTCAAGGTAGGTCCAAAAGTTGGATGTGTTATAAATCATAATTATCGCGATTAACAACAAGCCAACAAGCCTGTGCAGATTACTATTTATTTACTACATACCTTCTTCCGCGTCGTCTTTCTCAGGTGTTGTAGCCCTTTCCTCCAGTGCCGCATCTAGAAAATAAGCGAGTCAATTTAGTTGTCAAAATGTGGACCCATACATTGAAGAAGGAAAGCAGTCACAGGAAGTAGAATCACCTACACAATTTAACTGTCCTATTTTGCTACAAGGGTTTGAATTTAAACATGAGGATGATGATGAAGGTTACGTAATTGTTTATTTAACGTTGACCAATGGGATGGAGAGAATACATTGCCTTACTTGAAACAGTCCTATTTAGCAAATATAAACCTTGTGCTTAGAACTAAAATAATTAAACCATTAGAAAGCTCTTGATTTTCCAAAAACTATGATGAAAAAATGACATTTTGAACAAAACTAAAAACTTGGCATTATTTTTCTTAAATCTTACATTTTCGACGGTGAAAAAAATTGCCTATCTCTGCCCAATATAGAACCTCAAGGTAGGTCCAAAAGTTGGATGTGTTATAAATCATAATTATCGCGATTAACAACAAGCCAACAAGCCTGTGCAGATTACTATTTATTTACTACATACCTTCTTCCGCGTCGTCTTTCTCAGGTGTTGTAGCCCTTTCCTCCAGTGCCGCATCTAGAAATAAGCGAGTCAATTTAGTTGTCAAAATGTGGACCCATACATTGAAGAAGGAAAGCAGTCACAGGAAGTAGAATCACCTACACAATTTAACTGTCCTATTTTGCTACAAGGGTTTGAATTTAAACATGAGGATGATGATGAAGGTTACGTAATTGTTTATTTAACGTTGACAAAAAAGGTAGCTACAAAGGCTAATACTGTAAACGTCAACCTTACTTTACAAATTAGTTATTTATATACAATATTTTATGTCTCAGTAGGACTAGAGATCTTTTTGAGAAAGAGTACAGTCCTAGGACTCTCTCTCACTCGCCATTTATAGTCTTTATGTGTTTATTCTTCGTTAAGGGTTCTTGCTTCCTCGCTGAGTTTCTTAAATCTTTTTTCTTTCGTTGTTGGTGTAATCAGAGATTTGGGAAAGAAAGATAGGAATTGAATTCATAGACACGTTTTTATGATATATATTCCTTTCTTTTCCTTTCAATTCGGAAACTCTCAGAAGGGGAGGTGCTGTTCAACTATATGTACGTGAAACGACTATAAAAAGATCATTAAAAGACATTTTTATTTCAATTTTGATTATTTGAAACACAACGATGACGATGAAGTAGTATTCATATGGGAATGCTCAATTTAACAAAGGAAGTCTTTTCAGATTGGAATGAAAGTTTTTTATTTGAATGAAACTCTGCACTCTGTCGCAAGGACTAACAAGCGATACTTTTATGGACCTACCTGGTTATCAAACTAATCAGTGAACATTGAAACAATGAAACACATAAGACATAACTGGTCAAAATACAAAAAAATAAAGAAAATGAAAGCATATCTATTGAGAGAAACTATCAACACTATTGAAAAAGATTTTTGAAAAAGAAATAAAAAAGCTATTAAGCGCTTTTCTTTATAAAAACCACTATCAGAAAAATGCACAGCTTAATAAATAAGGTTAGAAAAATAATAATAAAAAAACAATTTGGCTAATAACATTGATATATGCTCATAAATAGTGATTCTTATAGATAAAGACTCGTTTTTCAGCCAAAAAAATAATAAGTGTTTACAGAAAACTCAAATCATTACCCTCCACCGTGACATTTTCATCGCAAAAAAACTAATAAAAATAATAATAACAATAATAATAATAACAATAACAAGCCAACAAGCCTGTGCAGATTACTATTTATTTACTACATACCTTCTTCCGCGTCGTCTTTCTCAGGTGTTGTATCGCTTTCCTTCATTGTCGCATCTAGAACACAAGCGAGTCATTTTGATTTCCACTATTGATAGCAGCCACATAAAAGATTTAGCCAGTATAATCATTTGAGCATATTGAAAACAAAACCAGCAATGTATATTAAAGAACATCACGGGTGCAGAGGGGAACATGGGTCAATTCGCATAGTGCAAACCGTATTTGAAGTCGTTTTTTTAAGGTGGAGTCCTGAATGGAAGCCCATTTTCACTTTTTTTTAAAAGGACCTCGCATCATTCAATACATATTCGTATTCCTGAAAGAGGGAATTTCCCATCCTAACCACAATAGTTTAGCTAGCTATGGTGTATATGCAGTTGGCTAGCTTCAAGGCGAAAGTCCTTGGGAGAAAACTTTTTTAAGGAAAAAAGATTGAAACAAACATTTGAGTGTAAATTTAAAAACTCACCTTTGTCATCCAATTTATTGACAAACCATAACAAATTTTGGACAACAGCTGACAATCTCAGCACCAACGCCTTCGCTTTCCCGTAATTTCCTGAGATATCAAAATGGGAAAATGAAGAAGAGAACACTAACAGGGACGTGGTGATCGAAAATGGGCATTGTCGGCACTTTGATTAGCCTGTACCAAACCCTACTTCTTTATGTAGCTGACGATATTAGGCATAGTAGGGTTTGTTACGTTTAGAAAGATTTTGTGTGCAAGCGTGTTTTCAAAAAGTCTATACGTGGAGTGTATTCTTCTTATTGCCATCTGGAAAAGAAAGCCAACTCTAATAACCACAGGAAAAAAAATTAAAATGGTCGTGAATCTCAAAACTTTCCCTACCTTGTGATTTCTTCAATTGTCTACATGGATAAAAATAACATTGTAATATGTCAGGGTTGAGAAAGTAGATTTCACCAGAGATTTGGGAAAGGAAGATAGGAATTGAATTCATAGACACGTTTTTATGATATATATTCCTTTCTTTTCCTTTCAATTCGGAACTCTGAGAAGGGGAGGTGCTGTTCAACTATATGTACGTGAAACGACTATAAAAAGATCATTAAAAGACATTTTTATTTCAATTTTGATTATTTGAAACACAACGATGAAGTAGTATTCATATGGGAATACTTTATTCAACAAAGGAAGTCTTTTCAGATTTGAATGAAAGTTTTTGTATGTGAATGAAACTCTGCACTCTGTCGCAAGGACTAAAAACTAAATTTATGAATATCTTAGCAGCAAGAATTTTTGGAAGTCAAATGTAAATTTGTCCAGGTAGAAAATATTACCAGGATTCTGTTGATAGAGTCAGTTTTTCTTGGCACGGGCTCAAAAGATTTGGCAAAGAGGTTTTATAATTCCTTACTCTGATTGGCAGAAAAGGTTGTTATGTAGTTATACTTCAATGATTTCAAAAGAAACAAAAGACTATAACAGCACATATTCTATACATGAATACGCCGATACCTATCTTCCTTTCCCAAATCTCTGATTTCACAGGCATGTGAATTTCGAAACTTTCCTAACCTTGTGATTTTTTTGATTTCCAATGTAGATAAAATAATGTCAGTGGTATATTGGGGGTATATTTTAGGGTCCGGAATTTAGATTTAAGAGGCTCGGAAAGTTTCCGAATACCCAGCCTTGTGATTTCTTCAAATCACCATGAGAGAGATAAGAATAACAGAAATATTACATGGTTGAGATTTTAAATTTAACAGGCTTGTCAGTTCCCCTATTCAATTCGCAATGATACGGATAAAAATAACAGAAATATTACATGGTTGAGAATTAGATTTAACAGGCTTGTCAAGTTCCTAGCTGGTAAATTTGCGATTTTACTTTTTGGATGGATTGCTCCAAATTTGGGTTTATTTGAAGAACCACAAGTGATTATTCAATCAAAAGTGACATTCACCGGAGACATTTTTCAAAATTTTCGCGGGGATTAATTTTCGTGGATAGGGCCAAAATCCGCGAAATCCGCGAAATTTAATCCCCCCGAAATCTTATCCCATTAAAGTAGAACGATTCCTATTTCCCTTTCCTAAATTTCAGGTTTAATCTTACCAGTTAGAAATTGAATATCTTCATATTTCATCATCACCTCCCTAACTTCATTATGGAAGGCGCCAAAAGTTTTGTTTGCTTCGGTTGTCAGTCTGTACTCCTTAACTTTGGGTTCGACAACCAGCACCTTTTCTTCAATGAGACTGTATTCTGTATCGTTGTCGGCGACAGAGTACAGTTGTGCCAAATGGTTAACTAAAAATA
Organism: Clytia hemisphaerica; assembly: GCF_902728285.1. Classification (NCBI taxonomy): domain Eukaryota; kingdom Metazoa; phylum Cnidaria; class Hydrozoa; order Leptothecata; family Clytiidae; genus Clytia; species Clytia hemisphaerica. The sequence continues at coordinate 64,946 of NW_027104162.1, forward strand.
TCAAGTATTTCTAGTTTAATTTGGTTTTCAAAGTTTAGAGTTTCGGGTGGTATTATGGTTATGACGGAAAAAAATTCGGGATTAATTTCCCGAGAAAAACTAAAAAATGTGAACGAGGAGAGTCTACCCCGAATTTAACAGGAAAAGTAAGTGCATGAGGGCAAGAAAAAAATACGATGTTTCAAATATAGTTTTTCCTGTTTTTTTAGTATCTTTGAAGTTTTGAGGGCTTATAGTTATTTCTTCGACACTAAGAATATTGGCAAAAAATAAGAAAATTCATGTTGTTACTCTTGTAACAGTTAATTAATTTATTTTAACCTCTTAAGTTGACAATGCCCGTAAATAAATTGTAAAAATCCTTCGCCCACTGCCAATTATTATGGAACAGAGAATTCTCCCTTTTATTTGACCTTAACGAAGTTCTTGTTCATCAATTTTTCTTGCAATATCTCCAAGTATAGATTCGAAAAGGATTGAAGTAATAGAAAACACATGTTAACTATATTTTTAGTTAGATAAAAAAACAAACCCAAGTTCAATTCGAAATTGTCGATTAGAGCATTCACTTCCTCGTTCTTCATACAAGAATAGCTCCTCATAGGTTGGAAATTTGGCATTGTCAAAGTGCCAAATGAATCTAAAAATTAAAAAAAACGTCTGAGGGAAGTTGAGGTTTTTTCAAAAGGGGCGCCAAAAAGGGAGAGTCATAAAGCGCCTACACATTTTTTTTATAAGCAACTCTATTTTTCACTTCAGGGCTAAGGTTACAGAGCATTTCAAGCTAATTTCTGGAAAATTTGTCTAGGCCCCCCTCACATTATACCTTTATAATGCATTTCAGGTGAGTGGAACCATTTCCATTTGTTAGAATTATATATTTTTTCTTCAATAACAATAGATAGCCAAAATATTTTCAGGCCGCATCCCTTAGCAACCAGGTTGCTTATAAAAAAATGTGTACTTAGGGTGGGGTGAATGAAATTTTTAAAATGCAAAAAGAACTTCACCCCCTCCCGACAAAGGCGAAACTATATTATTTGACAGAACCTTTTGATTTTGCTGAATTTCTAGTATGTATTACAAAACTTTTATCAACAATCTCTGCTTGGTTTAGCTAACCTGATATTCAGATGGTGAATTTTTTATCGGTGCGCTAAAGCTCTAAAGGACAGGATGAAAATAACTATCTGACGAATTTCGCAGTATCTAGTACTAGTGATATAACTTTTTGAATTGCGCCATTCTGCTCAAAATTATATTTTTTCTCCTTTCGGCGCTCCATTTGAAATTTTTCCAAAATAGCGCGGTCTCCGCAAAAAAACACAAGTCAAATTCAGATGGTAAATTTTCATCGTGTCTTTAGAGCTTTAGCGTACTGATAGAAAATATCACCATCTGAATATCAGGTTAAGTTTAGCTGACATTGTTACCATGATTTGCGCTGACTAAGAAGATTTAATATTTCTTTCTTGTAGTTTTGCTAAAAAAAACTCTGTTTTTAATTTTAAGTACATAAAGGTTTTAAGATTAAAAATCAAGATTTGAGGTCGATTATTCTATACAGGCATATATGTTATTGTACAGGATGTGTATGTTGAAGGCAATAATTCGACACACTAAGTGGTCTGATGCCTTCAATTTGTATATGATGCTATCATACATACCAGTTTACATTTTTTGATCCTGGCCCTGGGTCATTTTGTGCATTAGTTTTTAAAAATACCCCCAAAAAGCCCGTTTTAAGAAATATTTCCCTATCTAAAGCAAAATATTTAATTAGCTAAACAATATACCTATTTTGAAAACCAACAGATATTCCATATTCATCTCTAATGATGCTGTAAGACATAGTTTGGCTGATTTAAACCAAAAAAGTTGAACTGCGACGTTTGCATGTTATAATTGCAATTCCCTGTGACTGAAAAATAAAACGATCATAGGCGGTTGATAAGCAGATATTCAATAGGTAAAAGTCGGTTACGGAGATTTATTAACCCGACGGCGAGGTGATGTTATATTCAACGACGCGAAGGGTTAATCAATCGAATATCCAACGAAAACTATAGGCGATTTTAATAGTCTGTATTGTATTCAACAAAATCATACAGACTATTATTAATGTGCCATAAAGCGGGTGAATGTTTCTGCATTATTTCTGTTTCCGTATTTTTAACAAATAACTAGTAATGATAGCTAAAAAGTGTTTAAAAATGGTTTTCAAATCGAAGCATAAAATAAGCAATAAGCTTCAAATGTCCACTAATTGTTTTAATATTACAACACGTATTGAATACATCAATCCAGGTCCGTTTAATTGAGAAGTTGATTAACTTAAGTTAAAGTTTAAGTTAATTCAAAAAATAATTCGACTAAACCAAACCAAATCGGAACTATGGGTTAACCCTTTTGATTTACGCCAGTACTCCATTGACTTTTTTGTACGATTATATCATATTATCAGGATATTTATCCAAACACAGGAGTACTCGCGTAAGTGTTAATCCGTTGATCAAAAGATTCTTAGTTCTCGACTAGTACCCATAATTATCAGAGTTTTTTTTTAATTTTAAGTTATTCAATTATCTTTGATTTTAGGTTCCATTGAGTTCGATTTGATAGTTTGAATATACATCATAATATCCGCATTTTCAGATAGAACTATTTAGATTTAAAAGAGAAGATAATGAAACTAAATACACTAATAAGATCAAACAGTGAAGTGTAACTTACCAGTCTCGCGGTTTAGTTCACCACCGTCGTATAAGGTGAGAAAGTCACGAAGTTGTCGTCCTTCGGCAATCTTTGTCGATTGAGAAAGAATCCCGTGCGCAGTGAAAAATCCCATAACTTCGTCTTGAAGTGCAAAAATCCTAGAGCCATTCGCAGCCATTAACTCACCCAATTTATCCTAAAGGTAAAGATAAAAAAATTGATTTGTTATCGATGTTAGTTCGATATAAAATGTCTTTTCATCCTAATGCATCAAAATTTTTAAGAATATACACGTTTTAAAACTTCTTCCTATTTGAGCTGAAAGTCCGTTAGTATAAGTAATACAGTATTAATTTACTTATAATATAATAACCAATAATGAAACTTCTTCCTGGACAGCCTATGGTAACTATACTCATAGCATGCAGAGGGGTCCTTAGCCCACCCCTCAGATTTTAGCCCCCCCCCTCAACCATAAATACATCAGCCCCCCCCCTTAACAATTTTTGACCTGGAATTGACTCTGTTCAGACATAAAAATCATCATGGTGAGACAGATCTGTGGCAAATGGCAAAATTGTGTATGAAAACAGTTGGGTTACATCACCATCACATAAAATGTATCAGCATTTACAACCTGTCTGTGATAAGAAATTGACTATAACAATTTTTCTGTTCAAATGTATGAGCCCCCCTCAGTGTCTAAAATACAGCCCCCAACCCTTACTCGAGCTCCAGCCCCCCCCTAAACTGAAGGGGGTTCATGCTATGATACTACTTGCTATCTTTAGTTAAAAGGCTTAACCATACTAGCCCTAAGCTTTTTTGGTTTGGCATGGTCGTGCTTGTAAACTACTTACTACCCACGCTCGACCCCATGGTGAACCTTATAATCCTGGGTTTGAGCCTGTACGGGTAGTCTCTCTAGGCTTCTGCAATGCGGACTTAACATATTGATATTGTCCAAGTCTTAATAAACTTCATCACACTTTTTTTTAAGGTTTGAAAATATTTATTTGTGTCAGAAAATGGACTTAAAAGCTAAAGATAAGGTCAAAATACGACACAAAAGTGGAAATTTCGAGAAATTTGACTGTTCTGGACTGAATGACTGTTTTTATATGGAAAATTGGGATGAAAAACTGACAAAAGTTTTTTTTAAGATTTTGAGAACCTTAATTTACGAAACACGAATATCAAGTTTGACACTTTGATTTTAATTTTTTCTCCAAAATAATAAAAAAATAGTGACCTTTATATATTTTTTCAAATGTTATCACTTAAGAATATTTTAGGATTCAGCAAATTTTTGGAAAAATTAAAAGAAGTGCTTTTTACTACTTTTCCAACGATACCAAATTTGTTATAATTGAGGCACTAGAAATGATAATTAAAACAAAAAAGAGTGTACACTTATCGTATAAACTTTTACTGGAGAATAATTGTATTATATTGCTATCTACTAGAAAAACTTAATGTGACATTTTTCTAGTGGGGATACCGATAGAGATAAAAATTCTAAATTGAGTGTATTTTCCAACGGGACGATTTTTAGTCCTATTTTTTATTTGCTAGAAATCCCAACGGGACTGTGATACAGGGGTGTAAAATAAGATTAAGTGATTAAGCATACCTGTTCCCTGACTTATCATTATCCAGAGCACAACCTCCTCTCTCCATCCCCTCTTAACGTTAACGACTGAATGGCCCATGCAGGAGGAGAAAAGTGAAATCAATGCAAGCACCACTACTGTTTTTTCTTGATTCAACGTTGTAGACAATACATCACATACCTGTAAATAAAAATATATGGATTCCATCAACTAAACCAATTTATTTTGTCTCAATCCACCCCTGAAGAATCAATATCGTACTAGGGGGTACTAGGTTTCAGGGATGTTGGGTATGTGTGGCCCTGACCTCCGAAACCCGACCTTAGAGAGACTGGTTTTTGACAAATCTTTCAAGAACGTGTGAAAAAAGCGACCGTGCTGAGAGAGACATTTTTCCAAATTTTTGCCTTTTAATTGAAATTGAAAATTTTTGCTCAAAATATTCAAAATCCTGAACTTTTGAGAAACAAAAATTTAACTTTCGTGTTTTTGTAACCCTTTGAGAGACTTTACAAATCTGAAAAAGGGACCCTCATCACTCGCACATACCCGGTACTACACCCTCCTCCTTCCGGCATCCTATAAGGTCCCACAGTCAGATGGGTCCTACCACAGTCTTTAAGATTTACCGTGATTCCCAAAACTGGCAATTTCGATAGTTCTGATATGCGACCATAAAAGTTGTTAGGCATGGATATTTGTTTCAAGCTAAGAAGTTTCAAATGAATGTATTTCCCATCATAAACTAATATACCTTGAGGGAAGAAATTTTTGCGGAAGTAATTTCGCGGTTTTGAGTGTCAACCGCGAAATTAAATTCTGCGAAACACATAAAATCTTGAATGTTCACTGATTGATCACTAACTCTTGATCTAAATATTATTTCTTGTCGATGACAAGATATTACAAAGTAATTAAGGAATGGAGAAGAATGTGAGCATAATTATTTTATTTATAAGCATCGCTTTATAAGAAACAAATTAATCTTTTTTTTGGATATTTCGATAAAATTATTTTTAAAAAGGCAATCGATCGGTTAATATACCATATACTGAGTCAGCAGCGCGTTAGCAGTTAAAAGCAAGAACGTTGAAAAAACACATACTTTTTATTCCAATGTTTGTTATTTGCAATAAGCATTGCAAGTTTTCTGGACTTCACTTTTGTGATAACAAAAAGAACACTTTTATTGTTAGCTATAAACAATAAACTGATGTAACGCGCGTTATTGTCAATTTTTTTAATCGGTAGTCGGACTGATATTAGATAACCTGATATTCAGATGGTGATATTTTTTATCGGTACGCTAAAACTCTAAAGACACGATGAAAATATACCATCTGACAAATTTGACTTGTGTTCTTTGCAGGGACCGCACTATTTTGGAGTCCGGGCACGAACTAAAAACAATCACGAAATTTCAAATGGAGCGCCGAAAGGAGAAAAAATACAATTTTGAGCAGAATGGCGCAATTCAAAAAGTTGTATCACTAGCTACTGTGTAATTCCTCAGATGGTTATTTGCATCGTGTCTTTAGAGCTTTAGCATACCTATAGAAAATTCACCATCTGAATATCAGGTAAATATTAGATGGCTAGAAACCTCGATCGATTGCCTTTAATATTTGTAAGCGTACTATAAAACCGAATGCGAAAAAAACAACCAACACGGTATTACGCACCGGAATTGGCTAACAAGAGCAGAAATATTTTGTTGTCATATGGCAACGCCGCCTATTTTTTTCCGTATACGGTCGGAAAAATCTTTCATGGTCAGAAAAATCTTTTAATGGTCGGAAAAATCCTAGCGCAACTGGCCGGCGTTGCACCCATGCCCATGTATGCACTAGTGCAGGTGTGTGGGTACTATTGAGTTATAGACAGTTAGCCTTACTCGTTACGGTTAGAATACCTATATATAGATATTTGTCGTTCTTTAAATTGTTTGAAATTGCGTAGTTTGACAGCAGTTCGGTAGCCTAGTGGTTAGCGAGGCAGATTCAGAATCATTGACAAAAGTACTTTAGTGGTCTCGAAATTCTACGGTTTTGAAAATATTTCTAAGTTTTGGACTTTCCCGACCATCAAGGATCTTTTCGACCGTCTACGGAAAAAAATACGCGGCAACGCCACCCTGTAAAGGGTTAAAGCTGGGACTTCATGACACTTTTGTTCCCTTGAGACAAAAACTGAAAAACTCGGATTAAGTGGGACATCTTTTTGTTTTTTTTCCAAGATTGAAGACAAAAAGTAAACTATCCCTGAAAAGGATTAATTAAGTTTTGCAGCTTTTAGGTTGTGGGTACAAGTTCAATTAAAGTATTCTAACTTAAATGGTAGCTTTACATACACCAATGCTTTTTTCCTCATTTTTCGACAATGTCACTTTTTTGGCATTTTTCACTTTCTATGCAAAAAAAAGTGGGGGAAAGTTAATTATTAAATTTTTCTTTACTATTTTATCAATATATACTTACTCATGAAGCCATATACCAAAAATTAGCATCCAAAAACAATTCTACTGGTCACAAGGGCTTTTCAAACATTGTTCACTTTTCTCCAAAATCAGTGTTTTTCCGTCTGCCATTTTGAATCAGTGTTTTTATTTGAAAAGTGCTTGTCTCACACCGTGATCAGAACATTACATCATTATATATCAACGGAAAGCTTAGACTCTCTACTTTCTTTTTCTTTTTTTTCAACGATCAGAAAGCAAGCCAATTAAAGATATTGCGCGAGAAAGACATGCCTATCAAATTGCGTATATGTACGACATTCGGAACGTCTCAAGGACGTATATGTACGACATTCGGGTCCAAAAGGTTAATTAAAAAAAAAGTTTTCTTATTTTCTCGATGTCGGATATATCCGACACAATAAGCAAAATTTCGATCTTCGTGGTTCCATCTACCATTTTTGAAATGACGGATATATCCGACATTGGCAAATAGGAATGAAAAATACATGTCGGGTATATCCGACAATGTCAAATACATTCGCCAACTGCTTGATCATCGGTGATGGTGATATTTTCTATCGGTACGCTAAAGCTCTAAAGGCGGAAACAGATAGTTTTAAGGAAAAGGTCTCTCCTAGAAAATCGGATCTGTTTCCCCATTTTTCAAAAAAAGCTGTCTCCTGGAAAAGGGAAACAGATATTTTGGGGGAAATGGGCTCGTTGGCTGCTTCTGTAAAGGCACGATGAAAATATACCATCTGACGAATTTGCCTTGTGTTTTGTGCGGGGACCGCGCAATTTGGGAGTTCGGGCACGAACTAAAAACAATCACGAAATTTCAAATGGAGCGCTAAAAGGATAAAAATATAATTTTTTGAGAGTACAAAACAGTTTTGGTGTTTCGCGGCACGCGACAAAAAGTTGACTTAAAATTTTCCGTAGAGACAGGGGCATTTTCCTCAGATGTTAGTTTTGAGCGATCTTTAAGGGCTTCAGCGTGTCGCGTTAAGTTAAGAAAACTCCACAGCTGTTACACGTTTTTTTTTTATAAGAACGTCAAAAATTTTCGAAGCCTTCGGATGTTCTTAGTTTTTTGGATTTGAAGCCTAAAAATGTTCTTAAAATGTTCTTATTTTCAGCATTTTTTGAGCATTTTGATGTAATTTCTTAAGAAATTGCATGTTTTTAAGTCTCCAAAGCCTTAGTATGTTCTTAGAATGTTCTTAAATTTTTGGGCCTCGAAGCCTTATGTTCTTATATAGTTTGTTCTTATATAAAAAAAAACGTGTATCAGGTTAGATATACAGTATCCGACATTTGGCAAAAGGAGTGAAAATTCAAATGTCGAATATATTCGACAATGATTCGACAATGGCAAATAGGAAACATGTTGAAAAAACCCTCGACACGGAAAGGGTTAAGTTCCACTAGAGAAAATCTAAAAGATACAAACAATGACAGAAATAACTTACTCTACTCAACAAACCAGGCACCAAATCCCAATCGAATTTGACCTGCTTGTTCAGATTGTTCTTTAATTTCTTGGTTGTATGGTCGACATCCATTTTACTTTGTACGCTATTAATGTGCTCTGTGGTAAGAAGCTGTCCTATTTTCTCTAAAAACTAAACTGATACTGAGAAAAATGCGAAAGCAAAATGATTGTGTAAAAAATAAAAAAAATATCCGCTGACCAAAGACATCATGTAAAGGTTTTTCAACGTCCTTTCAATGAAATTGTTTGGCAGCTGGGCTGCACCGCTGTACCTATTTCAAAAAGGTGTTAAGTTATCATGTCAAAACAATCTTAAAACGTCCATTCAAGATGATATTGGGATGTCGAAAAGACGTTAAGCACATGGCGATGAAATATATTTTTAGTTTTACGTCAATAAAAGAAAATGCACAAAAGGTCGCTTCTTTAAGATATTATTCTTTTTCGACGCCTTTGAGAACAACAAGAAAAGTACTATGGCTAATTTTTTCATATCAGATTCATAATATAAGTGTATGGTGTTGTGGTGGAGACGTGCTGGTTAATATAGTATTCGATTGGTTTGAAATTGTACTTACAATTTTTCAGTGGAAATATTACAGTGCCGTAGGAAGCATTTTTGTTTTTGGGGGGGGGGGGCTAAATTTCAGTGACACCGCGAGGGGGGCGATTTTGAAAATTGGAGCCTGTAGATGGTCTAAAAATGCATCAAAATAGTTATAGTAGTTGTGATATAAAAAGAAAAAAATATTATTAAATTCGGTTTTTCAAAAAAACACTTTTGAAAAAATTATTGGGGGGGCATTGCCCCCCTTGCCCCCACCGGTTGCTACGGCACTGTATTATCATGGATGGGTTGTTGTACAAAGTTTTAAAAATAATCTGATAATTTTTTGAGGTCTTAGAGAAGAAATGTTCAAAGTTTGATTGACTAAAGTAATTTTTTTTAAAGAAAAGCCCTGGTAGACAAAAGTATTTTTCTACTACTTTGGCCCGATTCGCCAAATAATTTTAATCTTTGCCAAAGTATTTTCTTTCATTTGATAGAATAAAAATAAATTCAAACCACCTTGCTTTAGGTGAAATTTTTATAAACTCTTTTTTTTATATAAGAACCAGTAAATTCGAGTTGAGTATTTTTTTGCACTTTCAGCCTCAAATTGTTCTTATTCTGTTCTTACTTTTTGGTGGGGAAAAAGTTTTTTGAGCAAGAGATTTTCCATCCAAGGTATATAATAAGAGTTTCACTGAATCTTGGCGAATTTTTTTTTATGTATACAGTATGGTGTATCTACACGTTTTTTTTTTATATAAGAACAAAGTATATAAGAACATAAGGCTTCGAGAGGTCAAAGAATTAAAAACATGCTAAGAACATTTGTAGGCTTTAATAGTATAGAAATAAGAACATTTTAATTCAAGGCCAATTTGTGAGAGGACAAAATCATTCAACCAATCAAAATGGAGAAAATATACAGAATAAATAATTAAAAAAAAAGTAATTAAAGGGAGATTGCGTTCCTTAAAGTTATACTTTTAAACATCTAATAACAAATTTCAGCACGTGTCTCTTCGGCATGAAATTTGATTGGTTAATAGTAGTAGAACAAATAAAAGATCTGATTGGTCGATTTCTCTTTGTTTCGAGGAAGGGGTAATTATATTATGATGTAATTGGAAGGAACGAAGGGAATGAATAGATATTTTTAAGAGTATATGGGCATTATGTACTTTCCATATAAAGATTATTTCGATTTTCGGTCATTTTCCTTTTCAAAAAAGCGTTTGAAAGTTATGTTTTTGTTTTTTTCTGGGAAACATTTTTATCTTTGTTTTGATTATTTGCCAATATTTTTTCTCTTTCTGAGTGCTACTTTTTTATGAAGAGATTGTCATGTGGCTCATGGTAGCACATGTAAAAATAAATGAGAAAAGACATTACTTGACTATAGTATGTTGTTTCTGAGGCTCCCCCAGTCTACCTTGAATTCACGCATTCACGCACAATTTTTTCCTAATTCACGTATTCACGGGCAAAAAAATCGCATTTCACGTTCACGCAGAGAAAATTTGTAATTCCACAAAAAAATGTCAGACCTCTCCCTTAAAAGGTTGTATTTCAGGCTGATAGTATTAGCCAAATTCTGGAGCCGCTCGCTGCGCTGCCGTGCGCAGCTTGTAGGGACAAAAACTACTTTCGCTTTCGTTTTTAGGCGGCATTCGCAGATATTTGGTAAGAAAACAGTGAGACTCCCCCTTCTTTTTACCAGCAAAAAATAGGAAAAAGAGATTGGATTTATGTTGGAACTTTTATTGGATTTCAAGAAAAAACCTCTTCCTAACATGAAACGTTTATAATCACTCATAGTTTGGGGAATTTTCAATTATCCCGGCCTCAGTCTTTGGCCTATAGCCTATGAACTTTTGTACTGTATATGCTTTATTTGGGCTATTACTTTTCGTAGAAAAACTTTTTCTGCTCACTTTGGGCCTCAGTTGAGTATGATAGGTAGATTTTGGGTTGGGAAATAGGTAAAAAGTAAAATTATACATAATCATGTTTGAGTGTTTGAGAGTATTTTGACTTGACTTCATGTTATGTTTTTCTTATCTTTACCACACCAAAATTATCCAACAAAATAGAATTTATAAATTATTTTCAAGCATAAAAATATTTGGCTGAAGCAAATTTTTTACAAATTTTATATATTTAATGATAAAGTAAAAACGGATAAAACATCTCGAAATTTTACTATTATAATTTTTATGACAGTACTTTATTCTGTTGGGAAGTTGTAAGCTTTTCCACCAAACAGAATTGAGCACTGATAACTAATATAATCCAAATAAAAAAATAATTTCACACAGTGCTTTAGACATCATAACTTTGCCTGAAAATGCAATGACTACAAAGTGGATTTTTACCGTCAAGGGCTCTAACCTGGGACAGTCTGACAAAACATGGGACAGCAATTTGGCAATCATTTTACCGAACCTTCAAAGTCATTTAAATTAACATAGTCGCAAATCATAGAAAACAAACTTGTTGTCAACAGGATTTAACAGTGAAAATACAGTCCAGAAAGTCAACCATCCCATGATATGACCACTCGTCCCAAGTTAGAGCTGTTGACGGTATGCCGGATATCCAAAACAATAACAATCCATTATATGATATACACAGTCATGTCAATGTCGTAACATGCTTTCAATTTTTTGCGGTACTTCCAAAATTTCAGAATTTTTGGGCACTTTCTTCGGATTTGCTTATCCTTTTCTTTTCCTGGATCCAATCAAAACCTGCACGTAAAACGTACCCCAAAATCAGTCACTTTTATAACATTATAACTTGTCTTTGACGACTGTGGGAAGATTCAACGACAAAATTTTGAGAGTTAAGTTTATACTTCAGCGCAGTCAGTGATGAATCCGATATGACCGATGGTGTCTCAGCCATTTTTGAGATGAATAAAATGAATCATGAAATTTTTGTTATCTTAAGAGATGGGTGAAACCATGTTTGAACTATGAGCCTATATCTTGGATATCTCTCTCATATCAAAACTGTTCAATGCGATCGAAAAAATCTTTCCCAGCTGAATTCCATGATAGGGAATGTTTGTGAAGCTATCATAGTCATTGTTTGCACCAATATAAAGTTACTTCTGCAAGTTAGTAGTCTCCATCAACAGCTTTCGAAAGCAGCAAAATCGACAAAACTTACTTGAGTGAAGTTTGTAAACAAAAAAGCAAGATTCACACATTCATTATGTTCAAAAAGTGTTGTCTGTTATTCCAATGTATGATAGAAGTCTATTCCAACACATTTGATGTTGGTTCCAAGCAGTTTTCTTCTTCTTTCTTCCCAAGAATCACCAAATCTACTCAAAAAGCACTGTTTTGCAGTGCTTCCCCAGCAAAAAATGTAAACAAAATGGCTTCCGCCTCGATTTTTGTCCCGACACGCGCATCAACTGCATGCAGCGCAGCGAGCGGCTCCAGAATTTGGCTAATGGGGATTATTAAATTGACCCTGTATCTGACATGTACGGAAGCCGAGAAGGGACATCCAAACTTTCTTTTTTGTCGACTTTTTTTCTTTTTTTGCCGACATTTTTTCTTTTTTTGCTGAGTTTTTTTCTTTTTTTGCTGACTTTTTTTCTTTTTTTGCCGACTTTTTTTCTTTTTTTGCCGACTTTTTTTTTTTTTGATTTGCCGACTTTTTTTCTTTTTTTGCGGACCTTTTTTCTTTTTTTGCCGACATTTTTTCTTTTTTAGCTGACTTTTTTTCTTTTTTTGCCGACTTTTTTTCTTTTTTTGCGGACTTTTTTTCTTTTTTTGCGGACTTTTTTTTCTTTTTTTCAAAAAACCCCCGGGTTTAAAAATGGCATGGTTTGTTATGTTTTAGTGTGTGCTTCACACGATCATTTTCGTTTTCTTATAAGCATCAATTTTATAAGAAACTAATCAATAGCTTTTGATCTAATGGGATTTGGTCTTCGGTTATTGAGTCTTTCAAAGCAGACAACAGAACTTGCTTCACAAAACCACGTTAATGCACAATCCCACATTTTCTTGTAAGAACCTAATCACCGAAAGTTATTGAATTGTTTCCTATAATGATGATACTTATAAACAGAATTTTGAACGTTTTATGTGCATCCCTTATTAGCTTTGTAAGAACCTATCACCAAAAGCTATTTTCTATTAAATCAAGAGTTATTGAGTTTTTTCATATAAATATGATGCTTATAACAAATAATCATAAATCCCTTTATTTGCTTTGAAAGAGTCTGCTAAATCGCGTGCCACGCGTGCCTACGTGCTATGCGTGCCAGCGTGCCTACGTGCCTGCGTGCCAACGTGCCTTGGCGTGCCAACGTGCCTTGGCATGCCAGCGTGCCAACGTGCTTTGGCGTGCGAACGTGCCGGCGTGCCATCCAAATTTGGCGTGCCATCCGAATTTTGGCGTGCCATCCGAATTTTGGCGTGCCATCCGAATTTTGGCGTGCCATCCGAATTTCGGCGTGCCATCCGAATTTTGGCGTGCCATCCGAATTTCGGCGTGCCATCCGAATTTTGGCGTGCCATCGGAATTTCGGCGTGCTCGTCCGAATATTTACCGAAATTTCGGTAAAGGTTGGTGGAGAAGATGACACAACTTGGACCCCCCCAATATGGACCCCATTGTGGACCCCAAATATGGACCCCCTCAAAATTAGCGGGAAAGCATTTCACTGTTAGGTAGATCCATTCAGCATGAATTAAATAGTCGAGGTGTTTTGTATACACAGTATACAGTAATGTTCCGTTACCGTTCCTTTTGTTTTCTTAGCAAAATAACAAGTTTTTGGTGCAAAATTCCCGTAACAGATAAATTTCCACTAAAACAGATAAAAGTTTTGGTATGTGATTAAATTGTTGAATTTTCTTAACTTTTTTCTTTAAGACATAGAAAATGACAATCCTAAATAGCGAAAAAACGAAATTTGAATTTTGGAAGTTGTATCTGGAAATAGGGAATGCTGTACATGTTAATAACGAGGTGGCAGTTTATTGCCTTGAACGGCTTTTTGGCAAATCGCCAAATAATTCCGAATTGAGAGAATTTAAAGCGGAGGCTAAAAATCTCATAGACGAATGTGAAGACGAAGACCAAACTAAACAAGAAGAAATTGCATTGTTCTACACTCCAAAGAAAAGTAAATGTCGCTTTTGTGACATAGATCTAGTAACATCAACAAAAACTGCGACTACGTTTTTTGACGAAGAGCATGGCATAAGAAATGGCTGGAGATTCAAATTAAGTTGCCCAAAATGCCATGTGACGGAATATGGAACATTTTATTCCAAAGGAAAATTCAGATACTTGGATATTGATTCAGAGGATGAAAAATGGTTTGTTAGTACAGAGGATACTGTGGTTTCTACTGCTCTTCTGCAACGATACGAAGTTGAATTGTTGTATGCCAACCTGCCTTTTCGATGCAAGTCACAAATATTTAACAGATTGTTTGGATCGTTAAATACTAAAGCAACATCAAAGGAAGTTAAAAAGTAAGAAATATGTAACAATTGATATTTGGTATTCTTTATTCACCCCTGAAATTTCAAAATTCATTACCGGTGTCACCGTAAAAAATACTCCCCAAAATTTATACTCCCCAGTCATTATTTACTGGAAAATAATGACTCCCTGCAGGAAATCTTAACTCCCCTGAAAAAATGAAATATTGGCATATCTCGATCGGCATTGGTCCCAAAAATCATCCTTTTTTTCTCAAATTTGGTACACTTTAATGGCTTACTTAATGACCGCTATATGGATAATAATTCAGATTATCAATGGTAATTCAGACCGTGTACGGAAAAAAAATTTTTTTCTCACTTTTTATTATTTATAGTAAGGATGATGTGTACCAAATTTCATGCAAAAAGGACAACTAGATTAAAAATAGAAGTAGCAAATAATAGCAAGTACAGTTCCTTAAAAACCATTAAGAGATAATTCAACTTAGAATTGTTCGAATTAGAATACTTAGAATTAACGCACCCTGTATTAATGCACTTTGTAATAATAACACATTTTGTAATACCTGACGCACTTTGTATTCCCCCCACCTTTTGAAATTTTTGGAGAAAATAATTCTATCTTAGCAGAAGTGGGAGAGGAAACTATGCGATATACATGATGTTCCTTTAAATTTTAGAATGCATTGTATATGATGACGCATGCCATCTCAAAAGATACGCAATGAATCGGAGAGACGTATCAGAAAGGCTGGCAGACATGGATTATCGATCTGATAGATTCCATTTCAAAAATCATGTCGACTTATGGTGTCGTGCAAATTGTAACCCTGATCACAGTGAAACACTGGATAACGTAGGTTATTTCGTTAAAAATAATAGATTACCAACATTTAATCAGTTACAATATTTCGTTAGGCTTTCTATTATACTTTAATATAGAAAGGGTGTTAAACCATAAATGAATTCAAATTATTTTTTAATTTAATTCAGGTCAATACGGAAGTTTGTGAGCAGCTCTTTTCGTGGTTTTCAAAGTACAAGGTAATGACAAAACACATGAACAGAGAAAGATACACCTTCATCGTGTTATATTTTATGCATATGCATAATGAAAGGGTGTCACTTGAAAATGGTGAAGCTGATGAATAGATGACAAATGTTCCTTTTCGATTCGCACTCCCCCGGCAACGACGTTTGGTAACTGTTTCTTCTTGCGACGTTCGAGTGTAAACAGCGTTCTAATCGTTTAAATCGTGAAATGGTTTTCTGTACTGTTATTTCAAATTCTGTGTAAGCGTTCAGCTCGTCGGATATGTCTTCATCGTCGGACAACTGCTCCATAATTTTATCATCAAAGTCTTTTATCTTTTTTTATTTGCTTTCCAACGTGAGAGTCAAAAACTTCAGGGGAATGTGCTTTAATATTTATATCATTCTGTATTCTTTTAAACTTTGTATGATTATTTCGTAGATTGTTTTTTAAAGGGCATAGCAAGAGTACTTTATTGGATTGCATGAAAATTTCGGGGAATGAAAATTTCGAGGTTTCGCGGTCGAGTTAGAAAAACCGTGAAATCAAAATGCCGCGAATAAATGTATTTGGAGTTCAATGGCGAAATTAAAATGCAAATTGAAATTGAAATGCAATTTTTAGCTAAAAATCGTGCAATTCGAGTTATTGTCCTAAAAATACCTTAGAAACACAATTAAGTACCCTTTTTTTTTGGATACCGCGAAATTCGCATTTCGGCTTTCGGCCGCGAAATTAAAACGCCAACAAATGCAATTTTGGCAAAGAAAACGCGAAATTAAAATGGCCGCAAAATTTTCATGCAATAAAGTAAATTTAAGAGCATTTTTCATAAGTGTCGCATATGATAATATTTAACTGAGCAAAGTAGCGGAGTAGGACCAAGTTTGTAGTTTTCTAGTGCTCTTTTTTATAATGACGGATATTTCCTGAGCGTCTTTTGAACGGAAGTACATCGTAATTTCTCAATACTTGGAACATTTAAATAATGTTGGAAATTTTCAAAGTTTTGGCACTATTTCATTATTTTTGGTAATATTTCTATGTACCTTAAGGGAAAAAATTTTCGAGGAAAAAACGCCAATTTTAGGGTAAAATTTCAAAATTCAAGATTCTATGTGTTTCGCGGAATTTAATTTCGCGGTTTTTCCAAAAAACGCGAAATTAAATTCCGCGAAAATTTCTTCCCTTAAGGTATTCAACACCTTTCATTATTTGCTGCGCGCTCTAATTTGATGCGTAATTTCAATATTTCCTGGGCGATTTCAATATTGTATATACTTTTCAGTCCTGACTGTATTGCACTAAATGTGCGCGCAGCAAAATATTGAGATCGCGCAGAGAAAAAAATTAACCGCGCAGCAAACTTTGAAATTGTACAGCAAATGTTGAAATCGAGATAAATATTTTCGTAAGAACAATGAATGTTTCTTGGCTGTTTTAAAAGAACAATAAATATTTTGTTGTTCTTAAAAAGATGATTGAAAAAAATACCATGAAATCGTTAGTGGGATAATAAAATAATTTCATTTAGATAATGGCCTTTTTTGTCCAAAAATACAATTCTAGGGCTTTTGAAAATGTTGGTGTTTCGCAAATTCAAAAAAGATGGTCGGCCCGGGATAGTTCAAGCGGGTATAACCATATTGAAATTCGAGCCGTTACTAACAACCCTGCGGGGCCCAGGGCGCCGGGCATACACCCGTCACAGTGACAAGCCGTCGAAGGATTGTAAAGGTGTCTGGTTACAGCTGAGAATTTAGACAAAAGTAAGATCAAATGCCACGAAGGCCCCTATGCCCCTATACCCCCTATGTCTCAAATGGACTATGGGCTTAGTTCAATTTGCTTCTTTTTGACGTCAAGTTCCCTAATTGATCAAACTGATCAAAAAGATCAAATTCCACGAGGGCCCCTATGCCCCTATACACCCTATGTCTCCAATGGACTAAGGGCTTAGTTCAATTTGCTTCTTTTTGACGTCAAGTTCCCTAATTGATCAAAAAGATCAAACTCTACGAGGGACCCTATGCCCCTATGTCTCAAATGGACTATGGGCTTTGTTTAATTTGTGTCTTTTTGACGTCAAGTTCCCAAATTGATCAAACTGATCAAAAAGATCAAATTCCACGAGGGCCCCTATGCCCCTATACCCCCCTATGTCTCAAATGGAGTAAGGGCTTAGTTCAATTTGCTTCTTTTTGACGTCAAGTTCCCTAATTGATCAAACTGATCAAAAAGATCAAAATCCACGAGGGCCCCTATGCCTCTATACCCCCTATGTCTCAATAGAATATGGGCGTAGTTCAATTTGCTTCTTTTTGACTTCAAGTTCCCTAATTGATCAAACTGATCAAAAATATCAAAATCCACGAGGGCCCCTATGCCCCTATACACCCTATGTCTCCAATGGACTAAGGGCTTAGTTCAATTTGCTTCTTTTTGACGTCAAGTTCCCTAATTGATCAAAAAGATCAAATTCTACGAGGGCCCCTATGCCCCTATACCCACTATGTCTCAAATGGACTATGGGCTTTGTTCAATTTGCTTCTTTTTGACGTCAAGTTCCCTAATTGATCAAAAAGATCAAAAAGATCAAATTCCACGAAGGCCCCTATGCCCCTATACCCCCTATGTCTCAAATGGACTATGGGCTTAGTTCAATTTGCTTCTTTTTGACGTCAAGTTCCCTAATTGATCAAACTGATCAAAAAGATCAATCAAAAAGATCAAAATCCACGAGGGCCCCTATGCCCCTATACCCCCTATGTCTCAAATGGACTATGGGCTTAGTTCAATTTGCTTCTTTTTGACGTCAAGTTCCCTAATTGATCAAACTGATCAAAAAGATCAAATTCCACGAGGGCCCCTATGCCCCTATACACCCTATGTCTCCAATGGACTAAGGGCTTAGTTTCAATTTGCTTCTTTTTGACGTCAAGTTCCCTAATTGATCAAAAAGATCAAACTCTACGAGGGCCCCTATGCCCCTATGTCTCAAATGGACTATGGCTTGTTTATTTGTGTCTTTTTGACGTCAAGTTCCAAATTGATCAAACTGATCAAAAAGATCAAATTCACGAGGGCCCCTATGCCCCTATACCCCCTATGTCTCAAATGGACTAAGGGCTTAGTTCAATTTGCTTCTTTTTGACGTCAAATTCCCTAATTGATCAAACTGATCAAAAAGATCAAAATCCACGAGGGCCCCTATGCCTCTATACCCCCTATGTCTCAATAGAATATGGGCGTAGTTCAATTTGCTTCTTTTTGACTTCAAGTTCCCTAATTGATCAAACTGATCAAAAATATCAAAATCCACGAGGGCCCCTATGCCCCTATACACCCTATGTCTCCAATGGACTAAGGGCTTAGTTCAATTTGCTTCTTTTTGACGTCAAGTTCCCTAATTGATCAAAAAGATCAAATTCTACGAGGGCCCCTATGCCCCTATACCCACTATGTCTCAAATGGACTATGGGCTTTGTTCAATTTGCTTCTTTTTGACGTCAAGTTCCCTAATTGATCAAAAAGATCAAATTCCACGAAGGCCCCTATGTCTCAAATGGACTATGGGCTTAGTTCAATTTGCTTCTTTTTGACGTCAAGTTCCCTAATTGATCAAACTGATCAAAAAGATCAATCAAAAAGATCAAAATCCACGAGGGCCCCTATGCCCCTATACCCCCCTATGTCTGAAATGGACTATGGGCTTAGTTCAATTTCCTTGTTTTTGACGTCAAGTTCCCTAATTGATCAAACTGATCAAAAAGATCAAATTCCACGAAGGCCCCTATGCCCCTATACCCACTATGTCTCAAATGGACTATGGGCTTTGTTCAATTTGCTTCTTTTTGACGTCAAGTTCCCTAATTGATCAAAAAGATCAAAAAGATCAATTTCCACGAAGGCCCCTATGCCCCTATACCCCCCTATGTCTCAAATGGACTATGGGCTTTGTTCAATTTGTGTCTTTTTGACGTCAAGTTCCCTAATTGATCAAACTGATCAAAAAGATTAAATTCCACGAAGGCCTATGCCCCTATACCCCCTATGTCTCAAATGGACTATGGCTTAGTTCAATTTGCTTCTTTTGACGTCAAGTTCCCTAATTGATCAAACTGATCAAAAAGATCAATCAAAAAGATCAAAATCCACGAGGGCCCTATGCCCCTATACCCCTATGTCTGAAAGGGACTATGGGCTTAGTTCATTTGCTTGTTTTGACGTCAAGTTCCCTAATTGATCAAACTGATCAAAAAGATCAAATTCCACGAAGGCCCCTATGCCCCTATACCCCCTATGTCTCAAATGGACTATGGGGCTTAGTTCATTTGCTTCTTTTGACGTCAAGTTCCCTAATTGATCAAACTGATCAAAAAGATCAAATTCTACGAGGGCCCCTATGCCCCTATACACCCTATGTCTCCAATGGACTATGGGCTTTGTTCAATTTGTGTCTTTTTGACGTCAAGTTCCCTAATTGATCAAACTGATCAAAAAGATCAAATTCCACGAAGGCCCCTATGCCCATATACCCCCCTGTCTCAAATGGACTATGGGCTTTGTTCAATTTGTGTCTTTTTGACGTCAAGTTCCCTAATTGATCAAGCTGATCAAAAAGATCAATCAAAAAGATCAAATTCCACGAGGGCCCCTATACCCACTATGTCTGAAATGGACTATGGGCTTAGTTCAATTTGCTTGTTTTTGACGTCAAGTTCCCTAATTGATCAAACTGATCAAAAAGATCAAATTCTACGAGGGCCCCTATGCCCCTATACCCACTATGTCTCAAATGGACTATGGGCTTTGTCCAATTTGTGTCTTTTTGACGTCAAGTTCCCAAATTGATGTCCCTTTACCCCCTGTGTCTCCAATGGATTATTGGCCTAGTTCATTTTGTGTCTTTTTGACGTCAAGTTCCCTAATTGATCAAAAAGATCAAAAAGATCAATTTCCACGAAGGCCCCTATGCCCCTATACTCCCCTATGTCTCAAATGGACTATGGGCTTTGTTCAATTTGTGTCTTTTTGACGTCAAGTTCCCTAATTGATCA
Organism: Clytia hemisphaerica; assembly: GCF_902728285.1. Lineage (NCBI taxonomy): Eukaryota > Metazoa > Cnidaria > Hydrozoa > Leptothecata > Clytiidae > Clytia > Clytia hemisphaerica. The sequence continues at coordinate 85,350 of NW_027104162.1, forward strand.
AACTGATCAAAAAGATTAAATTCCACGAAGGCCCCTATGCCCCTATACCCCCTATGTCTCAAATGGACTATGGGCTTAGTTCAATTTGCTTCTTTTTGACGTCAAGTTCCCTAATTGATCAAACTGATCAAAAAGATCAATCAAAAAGATCAAAATCCACGAGGGCCCCTATGCCCCTATACCCCCCTATGTCTGAAATGGACTATGGGCTTAGTTCAATTTGCTTGTTTTTGACGTCAAGTTCCCTAATTGATCAAACTGATCAAAAAGATCAAATTCCACGAAGGCCCCTATGCCCCTATACCCCCTATGTCTCAAATGGACTATGGGCTTAGTTCAATTTGCTTCTTTTTGACGTCAAGTTCCCTAATTGATCAAACTGATCAAAAAGATCAAATTCTACGAGGGCCCCTATGCCCCTATACACCCTATGTCTCCAATGGACTATGGGCTTTGTTCAATTTGTGTCTTTTTGACGTCAAGTTCCCTAATTGATCAAACTGATCAAAAAGATCAAATTCCACGAAGGCCCCTATGCCCATATACCCCCTATGTCTCAAATGGACTATGGGCTTTGTTCAATTTGTGTCTTTTTGACGTCAAGTTCCCTAATTGATCAAGCTGATCAAAAAGATCAATCAAAAAGATCAAATTCCACGAGGGCCCCTATACCCACTATGTCTGAAATGGACTATGGGCTTAGTTCAATTTGCTTGTTTTTGACGTCAAGTTCCCTAATTGATCAAACTGATCAAAAAGATCAAATTCTACGAGGGCCCCTATGCCCCTATACCCACTATGTCTCAAATGGACTATGGGCTTTGTCCAATTTGTGTCTTTTTGACGTCAAGTTCCCAAATTGATGTCCCTTTACCCCCTGTGTCTCCAATGGATTATTGGCCTAGTTCATTTTGTGTCTTTTTGACGTCAAGTTCCCTAATTGATCAAAAAGATCTAAAGGATTTTTTGAGTGTTTTTGAGGTCAGTTTGAATTATTATCTCCTTTAGATATACCAGATGGTGAAGGGTCTTTTAGAGCATCCATTAGTTCCTATCGCAAAAAGAATTTTTTGATTCAATTTGTTGTCAATCTGACTCTTCTGTCCATACTGGACATTTATGCGTTTGGCTGCTCGATGAAAGAGTTCATTAGAAACTGGTAACTTCTAGATGACCGTTGTCTATGCTTGAATCAAAAATAAAGATATGTCTCTAAAAAGTTCGTGATATGGTTAAGAAACATTGACTCGACTAAACATCAATCAAATCCAACCAACCAATCGTGTATGTAACCAATAATCGCAGATCGAGCAAACACTAAAATCTTAAATAATCCTACTCAGTTCAGCTCAAGCTGCACATATTT